>NC_137113.1:28918931-29026072 GCF_949357685.1 Gobio gobio
CATCTGCAGTGAGTCTAACACTGTTCCCAGAAACTAAACTTTCTGTGTGGGAGACAATGAGCTCTTTGCCACATTGATTCTGAGGCCCAAGCATTTCAAATGGTTGAGAAGCCAAGATCTGTGGTTCAATAACTGTCTCTCTGAGCTATTATGAGCCAGTCGTCGAAATAGTTGAGAATTCTCATTCCCCGAAGCCTCAGCGAGGTTAGCGCCGCTTCCATACACTTCGTAAACGTGCGGGGAGCCAGAGATAGACCAAAGGGTAGCACCCTGTATTGGTAAACTTTCCTCTCGAAGGCGAATCTCAAGAATGGCCTATGATGGGGGCTATTTGTATGTGGAAAATATACACGCGGCGGACGCGAGAGAAGAGAGGTGGAGAGCTAGTAAGCTCTAAGAAGTGGCGTTGCCAGCAACGCACACACACATAAACACACATACACAGTATGAAGGATATTTTAACGCCGGATTCCAACAGCTGGAACAGCAGGTTGGAATCCGGCGTCCTCAGGGCTGCAGGGATTCCACTGGTAGCGTTTCGACGGCAGGCTTCAATCAATCCAGAGCTCAGCGAGGTGAGTCGCTGAGGAAGAAATAATCTGACGAACCTGGATAGACAGGGTCTTTTATACCCTTGGCTATGCAAATTCTGCTGCCCCTTGTGGCGGGAATATTAGAGGGACCTGATTGGTCCGTCCCGCCCAGCGGTCTCGCCATAGGTTCCTGCAGTAGCAGCGGCACAGGCAATCAGCACGCAGCTGCTTCCTGCTGAGAGCTGTGCAGCTGCACTGCGTTTTACATAGTATTTTTAGGATAAAAAATTGCTTGAAAATCTCAAGGAAAGGAAATTCCCCATAGCGTTTAGCAAAACGCAATACGAGAGTACTCTCGAAAGGGAACTGCTGCTGTCTCTGAGTTTCTCTTTGTCTTGTGTTGTTTGATGAACCTTTATGACACTCACTGCTCTTGAATGACTAACTTTTGCAACCTTAAGTGTAAGGATTAATCTAATTTTATTTATTCAGGGAAGACCAATATTAATTTACATTTGATTTCTTATTAAATGTCTTTAGTATTTCTTACCTCAATACTAATGTTAGACCTACCTGAAAAATTGTTTTTATAAACAAAAATGCACTGCATGATCAAATATTTAGGTGAGATAATTATATACATTTATTATATACATTTATTTGGGAAAGATGGCCTACAGTAGCCTTAAGTTATCTCATTATCTTCAAGATCTTGACTCAGTTAATTTAGAGTTAGTTTATTTTCTACAAATGGTGCAAACTCTGCAAGATTATAGATAAAAGATTGCCATTCCCCTGCCATTCTGTGATCGGCAGTGATCGGCAATCAGCAGATCATGATCTTGGTGATCGGTAATCGGCCCCAAAAATGCTGATCGGAGCATCTCTAGTATTAAATATGTTAAGGTAATTTTACTAAGAGTGGCATTGAAAGGAAAAGTTCACCCAAAGAATTCAAATTCTCTCATGTTGTTCCAAACCTATATGTGGTTTTGTTTTCAGTGGAACACAAAAGGAGAATCTTTATGCAGCTCTTTCAATACAACAACAGTTCCAAGAAGAAATATAGCTGCAAGCAGCAATACCGGGGCCAAGCGCAAAGAAGAAGACAAGACATGCCAAAATGGTTGGCAGTGTCAGATCAACTGGAGCAATGAGCAATTAATCACGTTTTAAGATGATTTTAAGCAAAAGGCTGAAAATGCATTGTAGTCTGAGAGTGTCAGACCAACTGCAACAATTAACAATTATACAGTTTAAGAAGATTAGGCAAAATGGCTGAAATATCATATATTGAGTCACTGATAATGTAAGTTAATGGTTTATCACTTTTGACCAATAGGTGGCACAGATACGAAATTGATGTGGTGTGGTCAGAATAAGGGAACAATGACACATGCAAAGTTTGATGCCAATATGTCAAAGCATTGCAGAGATACAGCCTCAAGAGTCATTTTGGCATAATGGCTCAACTTCGTCGCTGCGGTTTACAAAAACGGTTTCATCTATTGATGCAAAATCCCTAACTTTTTGTTGACACAGTCTGAAGATGATACGATTCGATTTTGGTGGAAATTGGACAAACGGTCTAGGATGAGTTTGAAAAAGTAGGTTTTGATCAAATAAGAACATTGAGGACAGGATGTTTGACCAAATATGGAAAAATTAGTATCTCTGTTCTCGGCATGAGCCAATGACTGTATTATGACCAGTTTCATTAAACTAGGCTAATTTAATCAAAAGTTATTAGCATGTTTGTAAATTTTGTTATAACCTCTGACCACAAGGTGGCACTGCCCCAAAACGTTTTGAGTACCTTCAAAGCATGGTGCGGAAGACATGATTTTTGGACAAACAGTTCAAAAGTTATAAGCAAAAATAGCCATTTTTTGTATCTCCGGACCAATAGGTGGCGCTGCGCCGAAACGCTGCATGTTGCTTCAGGTCATGCTTGTGATGACATATACCAAGATTGGTTTGAATACGATAAAGCGTTGTGGAGATATAGGCTTATGAGTGTTTTTGCAACCGCTACGCAAAATTTGTGTGCGCGTTTATCGAAAACGATTTGACAAATCAACTTGATTTGCAAGATTTTTTGTCAGCATGGTCTGAAGATGATCTGGTTCAATTTTCGTGCAAATCGGACAAACCGTCTAGGACGAGTTCGTAAAAGTAGGTTTTTTGGAAAATTAAAAATGGCGGGGAAATTATCATGACCGAAAATGACATCATAGGTTGCAATTGAATCGGCATGAGCCAATGACTCTATTATGACCAGTTTCAATATACTAGGCTAATTTAATCAAAAGTTATTAGCATTTTTGTCAAGTTTGTTATATCTTTTGACCACAAGGTGGCACTGCCCTAAAACTTTTTGAGTACCTTCAGGGCATAGCAAGGAAGTCACATACCGAGTTTAGTAACAATATACTAATGCATTTGTAAAATATAGCATTTTTTGACAAAATTCAAAATGGCCGACAGCCAAAATGGCCGATATGGTAAAATTGAATATCAGACGACTCGGCATGCCGTCCTGAATGTAACGAGACCACTTTTATGATTTTTGGACAAACAGTTCAGAAGTTATAAGCAAAAATTGCAATTTTTCGTATCTCCGGACCAGTAGGTGGCGCTGCGCCGAAACGCTGTATGTTGCCTCATGTCATGCTTGTGATCACATGTATCAAGTTTGGTTTGAATACGATAAAGCGTTGCGGAGATATTGCCTTAAGAGTGTTTTTGCAACCGCTACGTAAAATTTGTTTGCGCGTTTATCGCAAATGATTTGACGAATCAACTTGATTTGCAAGATTTTTTGTCAGCATGGTCTGAAGATGATCTGGTTCAATTTTCGTGCAAATCGGATGAACCGTCTAGGACGAGTTTGTAAAAGTAGGTTTTTCGGAAAATTCAAAATGGCGGGAAAATTTTTATGACGGAAAATGACGTCATAGGGTGCAATGGAATCGTCTTGAGCCATGGAATCAGAGGAAAAAAGAATTTTGTTTCTAGCCCTTATGGTTCAAAAGTTATTAGCATAAACATGAGTCAAATTTTGGACTGATGGTGGCGCTAGAGGGATTGAGTTTGAGACTCCAAATTTGCTAGGGAGACACTTCAGACTGTCCTCTATGAGTGTGCCAAATTTCACAACTTTTTACCATACGGTTCTATGGGCTGCCATAGACTTCGTGGCGGAAGAAGAAGAAGAAGAAGAAGAAGAAGAAGAAGATGAAATATAGCTGCAAGCAGCAATACCGGGGCCAAGCGCAAAGAAGAAGACAAGACATGCCAAAATGGCTGGCAGTGTCAGATCAACTGCAGCAATGAGAAATTAATCACGTTTTAAGATGATTTTAGGCAAAAGGCTGAAAATGCATTGTAGTCTGAGAGTGTTAGACCAACTGCAGCAATGAACAATTATACAGTTTAAGAAGATTAGGCAAAATGGCTGAAATATCATATATAGAGTCACTGATAATATAAGTTAATGGTTTATCACTTTTGACCAAAAGGTGGCACAGATACGAAATTGATGTGGTGTGGTCAGAATAAGGGAACAATGACACATGCAAAGTTTGATGCCAATATGTCAAAGCATTGCAGAGATACAGCCTCAAGAGTCATTTTGGCATCATGGCTCAACTTCGTCACTGCGGTTTACAAAAACGGTTTCATCTATCGATGCAAAATTCCTAACTTTTTGTTGACACAGTCTGAAGATGATACGATTCGATTTTGGTGGAAATTGGACAAACGGTCTAGGATGAGTTTGAAAAAGTAGGTTTTGATCAAATAAGAACATTGAGGACAGGATGTTTGACCAAATATGGCAAAATTAGTATCTATGTTCTCGGCATGAGCCAATGACTGTATTATGACCAGTTTCATTAAACTAGGCTAATTTAATCAAAATTTATTAGCATGTTTGTAAATTTTGTTATAACCTCTGACCACAAGGTGGCACTGCCCCAAAACTTTTTGAGTACCTTCAAAGCATGGTGCGGAAGACATGAATTTTGGACAAACAGTTCACAAGTTATAAGCAAAAATAGCCATTTTTTGTATCTCCGGACCAGTAGGTGGCGCTGCGCCGAAACGCTGCATGTTGCCTCAGGTCATGCTTGTGATGACATATACCAAGATTGGTTTGAATAAGATAAAGCGTTGTGGAGATATAGGCTTATGAGTGTTTTTGCAACCGCTATGCAAAATTTGTGTGCGCGTTTATCGAAAACGATTTGACAAATCAACTTGATTTGCAAGATTTTTTGTCAGCATGGTCTGAAGATGATCTGGTTCAATTTCTGTGCAAATCGGACAAACCGTCTAGGACGAGTTCGTAAAAGTAGGTTTTTTGGAAAATTAAAAATGGCGGGGAAATTATCATGACCGAAAATGACGTCATAGGTTGCAATTGAATCGGCATGAGCCAATGACTCTATTATGACCAGTTTCAATATACTAGGCTAATTTAATCAAAAGTTATTAGCATTTTTGTCAAGTTTGTTATATCTTTTGACCACAAGGTGGCACTGCCCTAAAACTTTTTGAGTACCTTCAGGGCATAGCAAGGAAGTCACATACCGAGTTTAGTAACAATATACTAATGCATTTGTAAAATATAGCATTTTTTGACAAAATTCAAAATGGCCGACAGCCAAAACGGCCGATATGGTAAAATTGAATATCAGACGACTCGGCATGTCGTCCTGAATGTAACGAGACCACTTTTATGATTTTTGGACAAACGGTTCAGAAGTTATAAGCAAAAATAGCCATTTTTTGTATCTCCGGACCAGTAGGTGGCGCTGCGCCGAAACGCTGCATATTGCCTCATGTCATGCTTGTGATGACATATACCAAGATTGGTTTGAATAAGATAAAGCGTTGTGGAGATATAGGCTTATGAGTGTTTTTGCAACCGCTACGCAAAATTTGTGTGCGCGTTTATCGAAAACGATTTGACAAATCAACTTGATTTGCAAGATTTTTTGTCAGCATGGTCTGAAGATGATCTGGTTCAATTTCTGTGCAAATCGGACAAACCGTCTAGGACGAGTTCGTAAAAGTAGGTTTTTTGGAAAATTAAAAATGGCGGGGAAATTATCATGACCAAAAATGACGTCATAGGTTGCAATTGAATCGGCATGAGCCAATGACTCTATTATGACCAGTTTCAATATACTAGGCTAATTTAATCAAAAGTTATTAGCATTTTTGTCAAGTTTGTTATATCTTTTGACCACAAGGTGGCACTGCCCTAAAACTTTTTGAGTACCTTCAGGGCATAGCAAGGAAGTCACATACCGAGTTTAGTAACAATATACTAATGCATTTGTAAAATATAGCATTTTTTGACAAAATTCAAAATGGCCGACAGCCAAAACGGCCGATATGGTAAAATTGAATATCAGACGACTCGGCATGCCGTCCTGAATGTAATGAGACCACTTTTATGATTTTTGGACAAACGGTTCAGAAGTTATAAGCAAAAATAGCAATTTTTCGTATCTCCGGACCAGTAGGTGGCGCTGCGCCGAAACGCTGTATGTTGCCTCAAGTCATGCTTGTGATGACATGTACCAAGTTTGGTTTGAATACGATAAAGCGTTGCGGAGATATTGCCTTAAGAGTGTTTTTGCAACCGCTACGTAAAATTTGTTTGCGCGTTTATCGCAAACGATTTGACGAATCAACTTGATTTGCAAGATTTTTTGTCAGCATGGTCTGAAGATGATCTGGTTCAATTTTCGTGCAAATCGGATGAACCGTCTAGGACGAGTTCGTAAAAGTAGGTTTTTCGGAAAATTCAAAATGGCGGGAAAATTTTTATGACGGAAAATGACGTCATATGGTGCAATGGAATCGTCTTGAGCCAAGGAATCAGAGGAAAAAAGAATTTTGTTTCTAGCCCTTATGGTTCAAAAGTTATTAGCATAAACATGAGTCAAATTTTGGACTGATGGTGGCGCTAGAGGGATTGAGTTTGAGACTCCAAATTTGCTACGGTGACATGTCAGACTGTCCTCTATTAGTGTGCCAAATTTCACAACTTTTTACCATACGGTTCTATGGGCTGCCATAGACTTCGTGGCGGAAGAAGAAGAAGAAGAAGAAGAAGAAGATGAAATATAGCTGCAAGCAGCAATACCGGGGCCAAGCGCAAAGAAGAAGACAAGACATGCCAAAATGGCTGGCAGTGTCAGATCAACTGGAGCAATGAGCAATTAATCACGTTTTAAGATGATTTTAAGCAAAAGGCTGAAAATGCATTGTAGTCTGAGAGTGTCAGACCAACTGCAACAATTAACAATTATACAGTTTAAGAAGATTAGGCAAAATGGCTGAAATATCATATATAGAGTCACTGATAATATAAGTTAATGGTTTATCACTTTTGGTCCGTGTAACGCTTCACAATTCAATTTTCAGACCATATAGTGCAAATGCAAAAATTAAAATATTGAAACAAACGTCCATTTTTTCCATTTTCTCGGTTACTTCATCAGTGGATTTTTGCCATTTTCTCTCCTTTTTTCAAATTTCCTTTTGCTAAATTATGACTTAAGAAATTATCTTTTGAATAAATTGAAATCTAACCGATTTTATTTTCCTTCTATTTTTTCCCCCAATTTACGTGGACTGTGCCATATAGCGGGGGGAGGTCGCGGACTGTTTTACATCGTTTATGTAGGCTATAGCCTGCGTGCACGTTGAGAAGTAACTTATAGTTTAAAAGGCTAACACAGAGGACGCCATAGTTTTTATTGTTAATAACTGTGCTAAATGTAGAATTCAGGTCTGGCCATCGGGAGCAGCGGGCAAACCGGTGGCCTGGCTACTTATTTCGCCCGCTGCTTTGTATTTATCTATACTTATTTGTTATTAGTGCACGCACGCACACACACATACACACACACACGTGCACGCATGCACATACATACACACACACACACACACACACCTACTTTATTATATTGATGCATGCCTCGATGTACCCGAATGATTTAAGGACTCGCCATTTGATAATTAACCGATACAAATTATGAATCCGCTACTCTTGACTTGCAGCATATCATTATATAGCCTACATATACATAGGCATATCAAAGCCTATCATTCTCGGCTGGCTTGTAATGAACCGAGTTAATGACTGCTAAATTTAAGGGCAAGAGAAGATGTGAGAAGCAGTATATTCAATGAAAAGTTCAATGTTGCCGTGGAAACGAAGAATGATGATGATCACTAAGTCAAAACATCGGCAAAGGAGTTTATTTAGGCCCAAATATTTTGTATGTATGCATGTAGGCTAGGCTAAGATGTGAATAAAAGCTAACAAAAATTTGCTGAACTTTATAACTTTAACAAAATTATAAAGAAAGAAAAAGTGAAAAGACAGTCACAGACATAGGCTACCAATTCAGATAGATTTTAAACATTTTGCCTTATGTAAATATTACGGTGACGCATTGCTGCCACATACATATTATTTTTTTCACACAATTATGTCATGATAACGAGATCTTATGAAAAAGAGACTACTGTCTCAATGTGACTACCCTGGTAAAACAAAGTATAAATTAAAAAAAAAATCTTATGTCGTTAAAACGACATCTTTTCTCGTAATAACAAGATCTTATGTCGTAAAAACAACAACTTTCTCGTAATAACAAGAACTTTTGTCGTTAAAACAACATTTTTCTCATTAAAACGACGTATTTTCTCCTAATAAGGTGTTGTATAGTGATGTGTGTATATATGTCTGTATCCACATTAGAGAATGTATTTAGCCCATGCCTTTGTCACACTTGTTTGAAAGCAGAAAAATATCTCATCCGCTCCCTGTATCAGTAGCAGTGCCCATAGCACGAAATTGTTGCAATTTATTGATTGAAGCCTGCAGTTCATAACAGCCATGGGTAGCAGGTGCCATGGATCACTAATGATAAGCGTGTAACTTTAACCTTGATGGACCCCGGTGCAGCCACAAATATCATAACTGTCTATAATGGGCCTACTGTAATTAAGACATATATTCAAAAAATTTATTAAAAACAGAAAGACGCAGGATTCAAAAACTGGAAACTTTTGAACCTTCATTATGTACACCAATTATTTAGTAATAACAACTTCAAATCATTTGAACAACTGAGAATAGAGTTTAAACTACCAAGAACAGACTTTTTCAGGTACCTACAATTAAGGAGTTTCATACTGAAACACCCAAACTGGAACAGATTAATAGAGCCCTCCCTTTTAGAACGGTATTTATAAAAAATTCAGGGTGGAGAACATATGAGGAAACCAATAAGCAATGTTTATAAAATCATTGCTTCAATGACAAGAGATAATTCATTCTATGTGAAAGACAAGTGGACTAGGGAGCTACGGCTCAAAATAAGTGAAGAAGTTTGGTTGGAGGTATGTACTCAGGCTCATAAAGTCACAAACGTAAATTTTTGGAAGGAATTTCAATGGAAAATAAATAACAGATTTTTCAGAACACCACAAGTTGTGGCTGTGGAATCCGAATCAATCAAGTCAGTGTTGGAGGGGGTGTGGAGAGACAATGGCTACTCACTCACATATTTTTTGGCAATGCCCTTTGTTGGATAACTTTTGGAAATCCATTTTTACATATATTAATAAAGTACTGAATGTTGACCTGATAAGAGACCCTCTGATAGCAATCCTAGGGATTAAACCAGCTGTGATACACAGTAGGAAAAATATGTATTTATTACAGATATTACTGATAGCAGCAAAGAAAGCAATTACAATAAAATGGCTTAAGAGTGAGCCACCAAACCAAGCTGAATGGCTAACAATTTTGAGAAATATTTACACTATGGAAAAAATTACATATTCATTGAGATTACAGAGGGAACTTTTTATTGAAAGATGGGCACCATTAATGATGGTGATGGAGGACCATTAGAATTAACTGGTTATATTTGCCAGGGGAACTTGAATACAACCCATGTTTTGTTTTAAGTTGATGTTTGGTTTGTTCAAATTTTTTATTTTAAATGTTGTTAATAATTTCTTATTTCTTCTTTTCCTTGTACTTTTGGAAATATTTTTCTGCGGAATTGATCATACATGTAAGGATGCGTGAATGTTATGATCCCCTGTAAAGGATATTGTTTCTGAGTGCAAGTAATTGATGTAAAAGGAGATTTGAAGAACATTCAAAATAAAAAAATAAGTAACAAAAAAAAAAAAACAGAAAGACGCTATTTCAGCCTTAGGCTACTCAAAGGCCGCGGAAACATGGCCAGTGGGTTCGTTACACATGTCAATCCATTCCCGGCGTTCTTGGTTTGCTTCTTATGTATTAAATATACAGGCAATTAGATGAACCTTGATCAAAATTAAAATACAATTGATAGAAAACGAAATTCACTTCAAAGAAATGATTTCTGCAAAACAACACTCAACAAAAATCATGTCTGACTCCACTCCATGTTTCCAGACATATTGCGTGTCTTATAGCCTATCTTACTCATGCCGACAAAAGCGCACGCAAATTCTTTAATATTTTTAATTTTTGCAGTTTTTTTTACCACTTCGTTATTTTGGCTCGGAATTTCGTTTGTTGGAAATATGAACTGAATTTAGAAATTAAATTTGAAATTAAAAACTTTGCGTTAATAAACAAAATACATTTTTGAAGCGTTTGGAGTGGAGTAGGCTACATGCAAACGTAGCCTATTTAGATTCATAGTTAGGCTATATGTTTAAATATTAGCTTATTGTATTATTGTTTTAATTTCATATGTTGATGATGAAAAGTGAGCAGCATGAGTAAGATATAGGCTATAAGACGTGCAATATGTCTGGAGACAAGGAGTGGGGTCAGACATGATTTTTATTGAGTGTTGTTTTGCAGAAATCATTTCTTTAAAGTGAATTTCTTTTTCTATAAATTGTATTTTAATTTTGATCAAGGTTTCATAAACTAATGGCCTGTATATTTAATACATAAGAAGCAAAATAAGAATGCAGGGAATGGATTGCGTAAAGAACCCACTGGCCATGTTTCCGCGGCCTTTGAGTAAGGCTGAAAGCGTCTTTCTTTCTAGAATATACAGTGAGGAAAATAAGTATTTGAACACCCTGCTATTTTGCAAGTTCTCCCACTTGGAAATCATGGAGGGGTCTGAAATTGTCATCGTAGGTGCATGTCCACTGTGTGAGACATAATCTAAAAAAAAAATCCAGAAATCACAATATATGATTTTTTAACAATTTATTTGTATGATACAGCTGCAAATAAGTATTTGAACACCTGTCTATCAGCTAGAATTCTGACCCTCAAAGACCTGTTAGTCTGCCTTTAAAATGTCCACCTCCACTTCATTTATTATCCTAAATTAGATGCACCTGTTTGAGGTCGTTAGCTGCATAAAGACACCTGTCCACGCCATACAATCAGTAAGAATCCAACTACTAACATGGCCAAGACCAAAGAGCTGTCCAAAGACGCTAGAGACAAAATTGTACACCTCCACAAGGCTGGAAAGGGCTACGTGGAAATTGCCAAGCAGCTTGGTGAAAAAAGGTCCACTGTTGGAGCAATCATTAGAAAATGGAAGAAGCTAAACATGACTGTCAATCTCCCTCGGACTGGGGGCATCATATAGCATCATGCTTTGGGGGTGTTTTTCTGCACATGGGACAGGGCGACTGCACTGAATTGAGGAGAGGATGACCGGAGCCATGTATTGCGAGATTTTGGGGAACAACCTCCTTCCCTCAGTTAGAGCATTGAAGATGGGTCGAGGCTGGGTCTTCCAACATGACAATGACCCGAAGCACACAGCCAGGATAACCAAAAAGTGGCTCTGTAAGAAGCATATCAAGGTTCTGGCGTGGCCTAGCCAGTCTCCAGACCTAAACCCAATAGACAATCTCTGGAGGAGCTCAAACTCAGGCCAGAAACCTGACTGATCTAGAGAAGATCTGTATGGAGGAGTGGGCCAAAAACCCTCCTGCAGTGCAAACCTGGTGAAAAACTACAGGAAACGTTTGACCTCTGTAATTGCAAACAAAGGCTACTGTACCAAATATTAACATTGATTTTCTCTGGTGTTCAAATACTTATTTGCAGCTGTATCATACAAATAAATAGTTAAAAAAATCATATATTGTGATTTCTGGATTTTTTTTTTTTTTAGATTATGTCTCTCACAGTGGACATGCACCTACGATGACAATTTCAGACCCCTCCATGATTTCTAAGTGGGAGAACTTGCAAAATAGCAGGGTGTTCAAATACTTATTTTCCTCACTGTATGTATTACAGTATAACATACAATATATTACAGTAGGCCTATTTTAGATAGTTATGATATTTGTGCACCGGGGTCCGTGATTTCTAGGTTAAAGTTATAGGCTACCACTGATGCGAACATGAGCGGTCCATGGCACCTGTTACCCGTGGCTGTTATGAACTGCAGGCTACATCAATAAATTACGATACTTTCGTGCTATGGGCACTACCACTGATACAGGCAGCGGAAGAGTCTATTTTACGCTGAGCTTGCTTCTGCTTTTCAGACATGGAAGTGTGACAAATGTACAGTGCCGCCGCTCCCATTACGCGCATCACGCGCTGCGCATAGGGCACCAAGTGCTCAGGGGGGCACCACAAGAAAATGCTCTCTCTCTTTTTTCACTTTTTTTTTTTTTTTTTTTGTATTAGAAGTTATTATTAATGTTTAAAATCTATCTGAATTGGTAGCCTATGTCTGTGACTGTCTTTCACTTTTTCTTTCTTTATAATTTTTTTAAAGTTATAAAGTTCGGCAAATTTTTGTTAGCTTTTATTCACATCTTAGCCTACATGCAAACATACAAAATATTTGGGCCTAAATAAACTCCTTTGCCGATGTTATTGTTTTCACTGAGTGATCATCATTCTTCGTTTCCACGGCAACATTGAACTTTTCATTGAATATACTGCTTCTCACATCTTCTCGTGCCCTTAAATTTAGCAGTCATTAACTCGGTTCATTACAAGCCGTTAATTATCAAATGGCGAGTCCTTAAATCATTCGGGTACATTGAGGCATGCATCAATAGGCCTATAATAAAGTAGGTGTGTGTGTGTGTGTGTGTGTGTGTGTGTGTGTGTGTGTGTGTGTGTGTGTGTGTGCACGTGAGTGTGTATGCACGTGAGTGTGTGTGTGTGTGTGTGTGTGTGTGTGTGTGTGTGTGTGTGTGTGTGTGTGTGTGTGTATATGTGTGCGCGTGCACTAATAACAAATAAGTATAGATAAATACAAAGCAGCGGGCGAAATAAGTAGCCAGGCCACCGGTTTGCCCGCTGCTCCCGATGGCCAGACCTGAATTCTACATTTAGCACAGTTATTAACAATAAAAACTATGGCGTCCGTGTTAGCCTTTTAAACTATAAGTTACTTCTCAACGTGCACGCAGGCTATAGCCTACATAAACGATGTAAAACAGTCCGCGACCTCCCCCCGCTATATGGCACAGTCCACGTAAATTGGGGGAAAAAATAGAAGGAAAATAAAATTGGTTAGATTTCTTATTCAAAAGCTAATTTCTTAAGTCATAATTTAGCAAAAGGAAATTTGAAAAAAGGAGAGAAAATGGCAAAAATCCACTTATGAAGTAATCGAGAAAATGGAAAAAATGGACGTTTGTTTCAATATTTTAATTTTTGCATTTGCACTATATGGTCTGAAAATTTAATTGTGAAGCGTTACACGGACCACTTTTGACCAATAGGTGGCACAGATACGAAATTGATGTGGTGTGGTCAGAATAACGGAACAATGACACATGCAAAGTTTGATGCCAATATGTCAAAGCATTGCAGAGATACAGCCTCAAGAGTAATTTTGGCATAATGGCTCAACTTCGTCGCTGCGGTTTACAAAAACGGTTACATCTATTGATGCAAAATCCCTAACTTTTTGTTGACACAGTCTGAAGATGATACGATTCGATTTTGGTGGAAATTGTGGTCTAGGATGAGTTTGAAAAAGTAGGTTTTGATCAAATAAGAACATTGAGGACAGGATGTTTGACCAAATATGGAAAAATTAGTATCTCTGTTCTCGGCATGAGCCATTGACTGTATTATGACCAGTTTCATTAAACTAGGCTAATTTAATCAAAAGTTATTAGCATGTTTGTAAATTTTGTTATAACCTCTGACCACAAGGTGGCACTGCCCCAAAACGTTTTGAGTACCTTCAAAGCATGGTGCGGAAGACATGATTTTTGGACAAACAGTTCAAAAGTTATAAGCAAAAATAGCCATTTTTTGTATCTCCGGACCAGTAGGTGGCGCTGCGCCTAAACGCTGCATTTTGCCTCAGGTCATGCTTGTGATGACATCTACAAGATTGGTTTGAATACGATAAAGCGTTGTGGAGATATAGGCTTATGAGTGTTTTTGCAACCGCTACGCAAAATTTGTGTGCGCGTTTATCGAAAACGATTTGACAAATCAACTTGATTTGCAAGATTTTTTGTCAGCATGGTCTGAAGATGATATGGTTCAATTTCTGTGCAAATCGGACAAACCGTCTAGGACGAGTTCGCAAAAGTAGGTTTTTTGGAAAATTAAAAATGGCGGGGAAATTATCATGACCGAAAATGACATCATAGGTTGCAATTGAATCGGCATGAGCCAATGACTCTATTATGACCAGTTTCAATATACTAGGCTAATTTAATCAAAAGTTATTAGCATTTTTGTCAAGTTTGTTATATCTTTTGACCACAACGTGGCACTGCCCTAAAACTTTTTGAGTACCTTCAGGGCATAGCATGGAAGTCACATACCGAGTTTAGTAACAATATACTAATGCATTTGTAAAATATAGCATTTTTTGACAAAATTCAAAATGGCCGACGGCCAAAATGGCCGATATGGTAAAATTGAATATCAGACGACTCGGCATGCCGTCCTGAATGTAACGAGACCACTTTTATGATTTTTGGACAAACAGTTCAGAAGTTATAAGCAAAAATAGCAATTTTTCGTATCTCCGGACCAGTAGGTGGTGCTGCGCCGAAACGCTGTATGTTGCCTCAAGTCATGCTTGTGATGACATGTACCAAGTTTGGTTTGAATACGATAAAGCGTTGCGGAGATATTGCCTTAAGTGTGTTTTTGCAACCGCTACGTAAAATTTGTTTGCGCGTTTATCAAAAATGATTTGACGAATCAACTTGATTTGCAAGATTTTTTGTCAGCATGGTCTGAAGATGATCTGGTTCAATTTTCGTGCAAATCGGATGAACCGTCTAGGACGAGTTCGTAAAAGTAGGTTTTTCGGAAAATTCAAAATGGCGGGGAAATTATCATGACCGAAAATGACATCATAGGTTGCAATTGAATCGGCATGAGCGAATGACTCTATTATGACCAGTTTCAATATACTAGGCTAATTTAATCAAAAGTTATTAGCATTTTTGTCAAGTTTGTTATATCTTTTGACCACAAGGTGGCACTGCCCTAAAACTTTTTGAGTACCTTCAGGGCATAGCATGGAAGTCACATACCGAGTTTAGTAACAATATACTAATGCATTTGTAAAATATAGCATTTTTTGACAAAATTCAAAATGGCCGACAGCCAAAATGGCCGATATGGTAAAATTGAATATCAGACGACTCGGCATGCCGTCCTGAATGTAACGAGACCACTTTTATGATTTTTGGACAAACAGTTCAGAAGTTATAAGCAAAAATAGCATTTTTTCGTATCTCCGGACCAGTAGGTGGTGCTGCGCCGAAACGCTGTATGTTGCCTCAAGTCATGCTTGTGATGACATGTACCAAGTTTGGTTTGAATACGATAAAGCGTTGCGGAGATATTGCCTTAAGTGTGTTTTTGCAACCGCTACGTAAAATTTGTTTGCGCGTTTATCGCAAATGATTTGACGAATCAACTTGATTTGCAAGATTTTTTGTCAGCATGGTCTGAAGATGATCTGGTTCAATTTTCGTGCAAATCGGATGAACCGTCTAGGACGAGTTCGTAAAAGTAGGTTTTTCGGAAAATTCAAAATGGCGGGAAAATTTTTATGACGGAAAATGACGTCATATGGTGCAATCGATTCGTCTTGAGCCAAGGAATCAGAGGAAAAAATAATTTTGTTTCTAGCCCTTATGGTTCAAAAGTTATAAGCATAAACATGAGTCAAATTTTGGACTGATGGTGGCGCTAGAGGGATTGAGTTTGAGACTCCAAATTTGCTACGGTGACATTTCAGACTGTCCTCTATTAGTGTGCCAAATTTCACAACTTTTTACCATACGGTTCTATGGGCTGCCATAGACTTCGCGGCGGAAGAAGAAGAAGAAGAAGAAGAAGAAGATGAAATATAGCTGCAAGCAGCAATACCGGGGCCAAGCGCAAAGAAGAAGACAAGACATGCCAAAATGGCTGGCAGTGTCAGATCAACTGGAGCAATGAGCAATTAATCACGTTTTAAGATGATTTTAAGCAAAAGGCTGAAAATGCATTGTAGTCTGAGAGTGTCAGACCAACTGCAACAATTAACAATTATACAGTTTAAGAAGATTAGGCAAAATGGCTGAAATATCATATATTGAGTCACTGATAATGTAAGTTAATGGTTTATCACTTTTGACCAATAGGTGGCACAGATACGAAATTGATGTGGTGTGGTCAGAATAAGGGAACAATGACACATGCAAAGTTTGATGCCAATATGTCAAAGCATTGCAGAGATACAGCCTCAAGAGTAATTTTGGCATAATGGCTCAACTTCGTCGCTGCGGTTTACAAAAATGGTTTCATCTATTGATGCAAAATCCCTAACTTTTTGTTGACACAGTCTGAAGATGATACGATTCGATTTTGGTGGAAATTGGACAAACGGTCTAGGATGAGTTTGAAAAAGTAGGTTTTGATCAAATAAGAACATTGAGGACAGTATGTTTGACCAAATATGGAAAAATTAGTATCTCTGTTCTCGGCATGAGCCAATGACTGTATTATGACCAGTTTCATTAAACTAGGCTAATTTAATCAAAAGTTATTAGCATGTTTGTAAATTTTGTTATAACCTCTGACCACAAGTTGGCACTGCCCCAAAACGTTTTGAGTACCTTCAAAGCATGGTGCGGAAGACATGATTTTTGGACAAACAGTTCAAAAGTTATAAGCAAAAATAGCCATTTTTTGTATCTCCGGACCAGTAGGTGGCGCTGCGCCGAAACGCTGCATGTTGCTTCAGGTCATGCTTGTGATGACATATACCAAGATTGGTTTGAATACGATAAAGCGTTGTGGAGATATAGGCTTATGAGTGTTTTTGCAACCGCTATGCAAAATTTGTCTGCGTGTTTATCAAAAACGATTTGACAAATCAACTTGATTTGCAAGATTTTTTGTCAGCATGGTCTGAAGATGATCTGGTTCAATTTTCGTGCAAATCGGACAAACCGTCTAGGACGAGTTCGTAAAAGTAGGTTTTTTGGAAAATTAAAAATGGCGGGGAAATTATCATGACCGAAAATGACATCATAGGTTGCAATTGAATCGGCATGAGCCAATGACTCTATTATGACCAGTTTCAATATACTAGGCTAATTTAATCAAAAGTTATTAGCATTTTTGTCAAGTTTGTTATATCTTTTGACCACAAGGTGGCACTGCCCTAAAACTTTTTGAGTACCTTCAGGGCATAGCAAGGAAGTCACATACCGAGTTTAGTAACAATATACTAATGCATTTGTAAAATATAGCATTTTTTGACAAAATTCAAAATGGCCGACAGCCAAAATGGCCGATATGGTAAAATTGAATATCAGACGACTCGGCATGCCGTCCTGAATGTAACGAGACCACTTTTATGATTTTTGGACAAACAGTTCAGAAGTTATAAGCAAAAATAGCAATTTTTCGTATCTCCGGACCAGTAGGTGGCGCTGCGCCGAAACGCTGTACGTTGCCTCAAGTCATGCTTGTGATGACATGTACCAAGTTTGGTTTGAATACGATAAAGCGTTGCGGAGATATTGCCTTAAGAGTGTTTTTGCAACCGCTACGTAAAATTTGTTTGCGCTTTTATCGCAAATGATTTGACGAATCAACTTGATTTGCAAGATTTTTTGTCAGCATGGTCTGAAGATGATCTGGTTCAATTTTCGTGCAAATCGAATGAACCATCTAGGACGAGTTCGTAAATGTAGGTTTTTCGGAAAATTCAAAATGGCGGGAAAATTTTTATGACGGAAAATGACGTCATAGGGTGCAATCGAATCGTCTTGAGCCAACGAATCAGAGGAAAAAAGAATTTTGTTTCTAGCCCTTATGGTTCAAAAGTTATTAGCATAAACATGAGTCAAATTTTGGACTGATGGTGGCGCTAGAGGGATTGAGTTTGAGACTCCAAATTTGCTACGGTGACAGTTCAGACTGTCCTCTATTAGTGTGCCAAATTTCACAACTTTTTACCATACGGTTCTATGGGCTGCCATAGACTTCGTGGCGGAAGAAGAAGAAGAAGAAGAAGAAGAAGAAGATGAATAATAATAATAAGAACGGGAACGGTTTCAATAGGTGCCTTCGCACCTTCGGTGCTTGGCCCCTAAATATAGCTGCAAGCAGCAATACCGGGGCCAAGCGCAAAGAAGAAGACAAGACATGCCAAAATGGCTGGCAGTGTCAGATCAACTGCAGCAATGAGAAATTAATCACGTTTTAAGATGATTTTAGGCAAAAGGCTGAAAATGCATTGTAGTCTGAGAGTGTCAGACCAACTGCAGCAATTAACAATTATACAGTTTAAGAAGATTAGGCAAAATGGCTGAAATATCATATATAGAGTCACTGATAATATAAGTTAATGGTTTATCACTTTTGACCAATAGGTGGCACAGTTACGAAATGTATGTGGTGTGGTCAGAATAAGAGAACAATGACACATGCAAAGTTTGATGCCAATATGTCAAAGCATTGCAGAGATACAGCCTCAAGAGTCATTTTGGCATCATGGCTCAACTTCGTCACTGCGGTTTACAAAAACGGTTTCATCTATTGATGCAAAATCCCTAACTTTTGTTGACACAGTCTGAAGATGATACGATTCGATTTTGGTGGAAATTGGACAACCGGTCTAGGATGAGTTTGAAAAAGTAGGTTTTGATCAAATAAGAACATTGAGGACATGATGTTTGACCAAATATGGCAAAATTAGTATCTATGTTCTCGGCATGAGCCAATGACTGTATTATGACCAGTTTCATTAAACTAGGCTAATTTAATCAAAAGTTATTAGCATGTTTGTAAATTTTGTTATAACCTCTGACCACAAGGTGGCACTGCCCCAAAACTTTTTGAGTACCTTCAAAGCATGGTGCGGAAGACATGAATTTTGGACAAACAGTTCATAAGTTATAAGCAAAAATAGCCATTTTTTGTATCTCCGGACCAGTAGGTGGCGCTGCGCCGAAACGCTGCATGTTGCCTCAGGTCATGCTTGTGATGACATATACCAAGATTGGTTTGAATACGATAAAGCGTTGTGGAGATATAGGCTTATGAGTGTTTTTGCAACCGCTACGCAAAATTTGTGTGCGCGTTTTTCGAAAACGATTTGACAAATCAACTTGATTTGCAAGATTTTTTGTCAGCATGGTCTGAAGATGATATGGTTCAATTTCTGTGCAAATCGGACAAACCGTCTAGGACGAGTTCGCAAAAGTAGGTTTTTTGGAAAATTAAAAATGGCGGGGAAATTATCATGACCGAAAATGACATCATAGGTTGCAATTGAATCGGCATGAGCCAATGACTCTATTATGACCAGTTTCAATATACTAGGCTAATTTAATCAAAAGTTATTAGCATTTTTGTCAAGTTTGTTATATCTTTTGACCACAAGGTGGCACTGCCCTAAAACTTTTTGAGTACCTTCAGGGCATAGCATGGAAGTCACATACCGAGTTTAGTAACAATATACTAATGCATTTGTAAAATATAGCATTTTTTGACAAAATTCAAAATGGCCGACAGCCAAAATGGCCGATATGGTAAAATTGAATATCAGACGACTCGGCATGCCGTCCTGAATGTAACGAGACCACTTTTATGATTTTTGGACAAACAGTTCAGAAGTTATAAGCAAAAATAGCCATTTTTCGTATCTCCGGACCAGTAGGTGGCGCTGCGCCGAAACGCTTTATGTTGCCTCAAGTCATGCTTGTGATGACATGTACCAAGTTTGGTTTGAATACGATAAAGCGTTGCGGAGATATTGCCTTAAGTGTGTTTTTGCAACCGCTACGTAAAATTTGTTTGCGCGTTTATCGCAAATGATTTGACGAATCAACTTGATTTGCAAGATTTTTTGTCAGCATGGTCTGAAGATGATCTGGTTCAATTTTCGTGCAAATCGGACAAACCGTCTAGGACGAGTTCGCAAAAGTAGGTTTTTTGGAAAATTAAATATGGCGGGGAAATTATCATGACCGAAAATGACGTCATAGGATGCAATTGAATCGGCATGAGCCAATGAATGTATTATGACCAGTTTCATTATACTAAACTAATTAAATCAAAAGTTATTAGCATTTTTGTCAAGTTTGTTATAACTTTTGACCACAAGGTGGCACTGCCCCAAAACTTTTTGAGTACCTTCAGGGCATGGAGTGGAAGTCACATACCGAGTTTAGTAACAATACACTAATGCATTTGTAAAATATAGCATTTTAGCACATAATTCAAAATGGCCGACAGCCAAAATGGCCGATATGGTAAAATTGAATATCAGACGACTCGGCATGCCGTCCTGAATCTAACGAGACTACTTTTATGATTTTTGGACAAACGGTTCAAATGGTATAAGCAAAAACAGCCATTTTTTGTATCTCCGGACCAGTAGGTGGCGCTGCGCCGAAACACTGCATGTAGCCTCAAGTCATGCTTGTGATGACATGTACCAAGTTTGGTTTGAATACGATAAAGCGTTGCGGAGATATTGCCTTAAGAGTGCTTTTGCAACCGCTACGTAAAATTTGTTTGCGCGTTTTTCGCAAATGATTTGACGAATCAACTTGATTTGCAAGATTTTTTGTCAGCATGGTCTGAAGATGATCTGGTTCAATTTTCGTGCAAATCGGATGAACCGTCTAGGACGAGTTCGCAAAAGTAGGTTTTTCGGTTAATTAAAAATGGCGGGAAAATTATTATGACGGAAAATGACGTCATAGGGTGCAATCGAATTGTCTTGAGCCAAGGAATCAGAGGAAAAAAGAATTTCGTTTCTAGCCCTTATGGTTCAAAAGTTATTAGCATAAACATGAGTCTAATTTTGGACTGATGGTGGCGCTAGAGGGATTGAGTTAGAGACTCAAAATTTGCTATGGTGACATTTCAGACTGTCCTCTATTAGTGTGCCAAATTTCATAACTTTTTACCATACGGTTCTATGGGCTGCCATAGACTTCGTGGCGGAAGAAGAAGAAGAAGAAGATGAATAATAATAATAATAGGAACGGGAACGGTTTCAATAGGTGCCTTCGCACCTTCGGTGCTTGGCCCCTAATAATAAATATAGCTGCAAGCAGCAATACCGGGGCCAAGCGCAAAGAAGAAGACAAGACATGCCAAAATGGCTGGCAGTGTCAGATCAACTGGAGCAATGAGCAATTAATCACGTTTTAAGATGATTTTAAGCAAAAGGCTGAAAATGCATTGTAGTCTGAGAGTGTCAGACCAACTGCAACAATTAACAATTATACAGTTTAAGAAGATTAGGCAAAATGGCTGAAATATCATATATTGAGTCACTGATAATATAAGTTAATGGTTTATCACTTTTGACCAATAGTTGGCGCAGTTACGAAATTGATGTGGTGTGGTCAGAATAAGGGAACAATGACACATGCAAAGTTTGATACCAATATGTCAAAGCATTGCAGAGATACAGCCTCAAGAGTCATTTTGGCATCATGCCTCAAATTCGTCGCTGCGGTTTACAAAAACGGTTTCATCTATTGATGCAAAATCCCTAACTTTTTGTTGACACAGTCTGAAGATGATACGATTCGATTTTGGTGGAAATCGGACAAACGGTCTAGGATGAGTTTGAAAATGTAGATTTTGATCAAATAAGAACATTGAGGACAGGATGTTTGACCAAATATGGCAAAATTAGTATCTATGTTCACGGCATGAGCCAATAAATGTATTATGACCAGTTTCATTAAACTAGGCTAATTTAATCCAAAGTTATTAGCATTTTTGTAAATTTTGTTATAACCTTTGACCACAAGGTGGCACTGCCCCAAAACTTTTTGAGTACCTTCAAAGCATGGTGCGGAAGACATACCACATTTCATAACGATAGACTAATGCGTTTGTATTTTAGCACATAATTCAAAATGGCCGAAACCAAAATGGCCGATATGGTAAAATTAAATATCAGACGACTCGGCATGCAGTCCTGAATCTAACGAGACAACTTTTATGATTTTTGGACAAACGGTTAAAAAAATGATAAAAGCAAAAATATCCATTCTTTGTATCTCCGGACCAGTAGGTGGCACTGCGCTGAAACGCAGCATGTTGCCTCAGGTCATGCTTGTGATGACATGTACCAAGATTGGTTTGAATACGATAAAGGATTGCGGAGATATTGCCTTATGAGTGTTTTTGCAACCGCTACGCAAAATTTGTGTGCGCCTTTATCAAAAACGATTTGACGAATCAACTTGATTTGCAAGAGTTTTTGTCAGCATGGTCTGAAGATGATATGGTTCAATTTCTGTGCAAATCGGACAAACTGTCTAGGACGAGTTCGCAAAAGTAGGTTTTTTGGAAAATTAAAAATGGCGGGGAAATTGTCATGACCGAAAATGACATCATAGGGTGCAATTGAATCGGTATGAGCCAATGAATGTATTATGACCAGTTTCATTAAACTAAGCTAATTTAATCAAAAGTTATTAGCATTTTTGTAAATTTTGTTATAACCTTTGACCACAAGGTGGCACTGCCCCAACACTTTTTGAGTACCTTCAAAGCATGGTGCGGAAGACACATACCAAGTTTCATAACGATAGACTAATGAGTTTGTAAAATATAGCATTTTAGCACATAATTCAAAATGGCCGAGAGCCAAAATGGCCGATATGGTAAAATTGAATATCAAACGACACGGCATGCCGTCCTGAATCTAACGAGACTACTTTCAAATTTCACAACTTTTTACCATACGGTTCTATGGGCTGCCATAGACTTCGCGGCGGAAGAAGAAGAAGAAGAAGAAGAAGAAGATGAAATATAGCTGCAAGCAGCAATACCGGGGCCAAGCGCAAAGAAGAAGACAAGACATGCCAAAATGGCTGGCAGTGTCAGATCAACTGGAGCAATGAGCAATTAATCACGTTTTAAGATGATTTTAAGCAAAAGGCTGAAAATGCATTGTAGTCTGAGAGTGTCAGACCAACTGCAACAATTAACAATTATACAGTTTAAGAAGATTAGGCAAAATGGCTGAAATATCATATATTGAGTCACTGATAATGTAAGTTAATGGTTTATCACTTTTGACCAATAGGTGGCACAGATACGAAATTGATGTGGTGTGGTCAGAATAAGGGAACAATGACACATGCAAAGTTTGATGCCAATATGTCAAAGCATTGCAGAGATACAGCCTCAAGAGTAATTTTGGCATAATGGCTCAACTTCGTCGCTGCGGTTTACAAAAATGGTTTCATCTATTGATGCAAAATCCCTAACTTTTTGTTGACACAGTCTGAAGATGATACGATTCGATTTTGGTGGAAATTGGACAAACGGTCTAGGATGAGTTTGAAAAAGTAGGTTTTGATCAAATAAGAACATTGAGGACAGTATGTTTGACCAAATATGGAAAAATTAGTATCTCTGTTCTCGGCATGAGCCAATGACTGTATTATGACCAGTTTCATTAAACTAGGCTAATTTAATCAAAAGTTATTAGCATGTTTGTAAATTTTGTTATAACCTCTGACCACAAGTTGGCACTGCCCCAAAACGTTTTGAGTACCTTCAAAGCATGGTGCGGAAGACATGATTTTTGGACAAACAGTTCAAAAGTTATAAGCAAAAATAGCCATTTTTTGTATCTCCGGACCAGTAGGTGGCGCTGCGCCGAAACGCTGCATGTTGCTTCAGGTCATGCTTGTGATGACATATACCAAGATTGGTTTGAATACGATAAAGCGTTGTGGAGATATAGGCTTATGAGTGTTTTTGCAACCGCTATGCAAAATTTGTCTGCGTGTTTATCAAAAACGATTTGACAAATCAACTTGATTTGCAAGATTTTTTGTCAGCATGGTCTGAAGATGATCTGGTTCAATTTTCGTGCAAATCGGACAAACCGTCTAGGACGAGTTCGTAAAAGTAGGTTTTTTGGAAAATTAAAAATGGCGGGGAAATTATCATGACCGAAAATGACATCATAGGTTGCAATTGAATCGGCATGAGCCAATGACTCTATTATGACCAGTTTCAATATACTAGGCTAATTTAATCAAAAGTTATTAGCATTTTTGTCAAGTTTGTTATATCTTTTGACCACAAGGTGGCACTGCCCTAAAACTTTTTGAGTACCTTCAGGGCATAGCAAGGAAGTCACATACCGAGTTTAGTAACAATATACTAATGCATTTGTAAAATATAGCATTTTTTGACAAAATTCAAAATGGCCGACAGCCAAAATGGCCGATATGGTAAAATTGAATATCAGACGACTCGGCATGCCGTCCTGAATGTAACGAGACCACTTTTATGATTTTTGGACAAACAGTTCAGAAGTTATAAGCAAAAATAGCAATTTTTCGTATCTCCGGACCAGTAGGTGGCGCTGCGCCGAAACGCTGTACGTTGCCTCAAGTCATGCTTGTGATGACATGTACCAAGTTTGGTTTGAATACGATAAAGCGTTGCGGAGATATTGCCTTAAGAGTGTTTTTGCAACCGCTACGTAAAATTTGTTTGCGCTTTTATCGCAAATGATTTGACGAATCAACTTGATTTGCAAGATTTTTTTGTCAGCATGGTCTGAAGATGATCTGGTTCAATTTTCGTGCAAATCGGATGAACCATCTAGGACGAGTTCGTAAATGTAGGTTTTTCGGAAAATTCAAAATGGCGGGAAAATTTTTATGACGGAAAATGACGTCATAGGGTGCAATCGAATCGTCTTGAGCCAACGAATCAGAGGAAAAAAGAATTTTGTTTCTAGCCCTTATGGTTCAAAAGTTATTAGCATAAACATGAGTCAAATTTTGGACTGATGGTGGCGCTAGAGGGATTGAGTTTGAGACTCCAAATTTGCTACGGTGACAGTTCAGACTGTCCTCTATTAGTGTGCCAAATTTCACAACTTTTTACCATACGGTTCTATGGGCTGCCATAGACTTCGTGGCGGAAGAAGAAGAAGAAGAAGAAGAAGAAGAAGATGAATAATAATAATAAGAACGGGAACGGTTTCAATAGGTGCCTTCGCACCTTCGGTGCTTGGCCCCTAAATATAGCTGCAAGCAGCAATACCGGGGCCAAGCGCAAAGAAGAAGACAAGACATGCCAAAATGGCTGGCAGTGTCAGATCAACTGCAGCAATGAGAAATTAATCACGTTTTAAGATGATTTTAGGCAAAAGGCTGAAAATGCATTGTAGTCTGAGAGTGTCAGACCAACTGCAGCAATTAACAATTATACAGTTTAAGAAGATTAGGCAAAATGGCTGAAATATCATATATAGAGTCACTGATAATATAAGTTAATGGTTTATCACTTTTGACCAATAGGTGGCACAGTTACGAAATGTATGTGGTGTGGTCAGAATAAGAGAACAATGACACATGCAAAGTTTGATGCCAATATGTCAAAGCATTGCAGAGATACAGCCTCAAGAGTCATTTTGGCATCATGGCTCAACTTCGTCACTGCGGTTTACAAAAACGGTTTCATCTATTGATGCAAAATCCCTAACTTTTGTTGACACAGTCTGAAGATGATACGATTCGATTTTGGTGGAAATTGGACAACCGGTCTAGGATGAGTTTGAAAAAGTAGGTTTTGATCAAATAAGAACATTGAGGACATGATGTTTGACCAAATATGGCAAAATTAGTATCTATGTTCTCGGCATGAGCCAATGACTGTATTATGACCAGTTTCATTAAACTAGGCTAATTTAATCAAAAGTTATTAGCATGTTTGTAAATTTTGTTATAACCTCTGACCACAAGGTGGCACTGCCCCAAAACTTTTTGAGTACCTTCAAAGCATGGTGCGGAAGACATGAATTTTGGACAAACAGTTCATAAGTTATAAGCAAAAATAGCCATTTTTTGTATCTCCGGACCAGTAGGTGGCGCTGCGCCGAAACGCTGCATGTTGCCTCAGGTCATGCTTGTGATGACATATACCAAGATTGGTTTGAATACGATAAAGCGTTGTGGAGATATAGGCTTATGAGTGTTTTTGCAACCGCTACGCAAAATTTGTGTGCGCGTTTTTCGAAAACGATTTGACAAATCAACTTGATTTGCAAGATTTTTTGTCAGCATGGTCTGAAGATGATATGGTTCAATTTCTGTGCAAATCGGACAAACCGTCTAGGACGAGTTCGCAAAAGTAGGTTTTTTGGAAAATTAAAAATGGCGGGGAAATTATCATGACCGAAAATGACATCATAGGTTGCAATTGAATCGGCATGAGCCAATGACTCTATTATGACCAGTTTCAATATACTAGGCTAATTTAATCAAAAGTTATTAGCATTTTTGTCAAGTTTGTTATATCTTTTGACCACAAGGTGGCACTGCCCTAAAACTTTTTGAGTACCTTCAGGGCATAGCATGGAAGTCACATACCGAGTTTAGTAACAATATACTAATGCATTTGTAAAATATAGCATTTTTTGACAAAATTCAAAATGGCCGACAGCCAAAATGGCCGATATGGTAAAATTGAATATCAGACGACTCGGCATGCCGTCCTGAATGTAACGAGACCACTTTTATGATTTTTGGACAAACAGTTCAGAAGTTATAAGCAAAAATAGCCATTTTTCGTATCTCCGGACCAGTAGGTGGCGCTGCGCCGAAACGCTTTATGTTGCCTCAAGTCATGCTTGTGATGACATGTACCAAGTTTGGTTTGAATACGATAAAGCGTTGCGGAGATATTGCCTTAAGTGTGTTTTTGCAACCGCTACGTAAAATTTGTTTGCGCGTTTATCGCAAATGATTTGACGAATCAACTTGATTTGCAAGATTTTTTGTCAGCATGGTCTGAAGATGATCTGGTTCAATTTTCGTGCAAATCGGACAAACCGTCTAGGACGAGTTCGCAAAAGTAGGTTTTTTGGAAAATTAAATATGGCGGGGAAATTATCATGACCGAAAATGACGTCATAGGATGCAATTGAATCGGCATGAGCCAATGAATGTATTATGACCAGTTTCATTATACTAAACTAATTAAATCAAAAGTTATTAGCATTTTTGTCAAGTTTGTTATAACTTTTGACCACAAGGTGGCACTGCCCCAAAACTTTTTGAGTACCTTCAGGGCATGGAGTGGAAGTCACATACCGAGTTTAGTAACAATACACTAATGCATTTGTAAAATATAGCATTTTAGCACATAATTCAAAATGGCCGACAGCCAAAATGGCCGATATGGTAAAATTGAATATCAGACGACTCGGCATGCCGTCCTGAATCTAACGAGACTACTTTTATGATTTTTGGACAAACGGTTCAAATGGTATAAGCAAAAACAGCCATTTTTTGTATCTCCGGACCAGTAGGTGGCGCTGCGCCGAAACACTGCATGTAGCCTCAAGTCATGCTTGTGATGACATGTACCAAGTTTGGTTTGAATACGATAAAGCGTTGCGGAGATATTGCCTTAAGAGTGCTTTTGCAACCGCTACGTAAAATTTGTTTGCGCGTTTTTCGCAAATGATTTGACGAATCAACTTGATTTGCAAGATTTTTTGTCAGCATGGTCTGAAGATGATCTGGTTCAATTTTCGTGCAAATCGGATGAACCGTCTAGGACGAGTTCGCAAAAGTAGGTTTTTCGGTTAATTAAAAATGGCGGGAAAATTATTATGACGGAAAATGACGTCATAGGGTGCAATCGAATTGTCTTGAGCCAAGGAATCAGAGGAAAAAAGAATTTCGTTTCTAGCCCTTATGGTTCAAAAGTTATTAGCATAAACATGAGTCTAATTTTGGACTGATGGTGGCGCTAGAGGGATTGAGTTAGAGACTCAAAATTTGCTATGGTGACATTTCAGACTGTCCTCTATTAGTGTGCCAAATTTCATAACTTTTTACCATACGGTTCTATGGGCTGCCATAGACTTCGTGGCGGAAGAAGAAGAAGAAGAAGATGAATAATAATAATAATAGGAACGGGAACGGTTTCAATAGGTGCCTTCGCACCTTCGGTGCTTGGCCCCTAATAATAAATATAGCTGCAAGCAGCAATACCGGGGCCAAGCGCAAAGAAGAAGACAAGACATGCCAAAATGGCTGGCAGTGTCAGATCAACTGGAGCAATGAGCAATTAATCACGTTTTAAGATGATTTTAAGCAAAAGGCTGAAAATGCATTGTAGTCTGAGAGTGTCAGACCAACTGCAACAATTAACAATTATACAGTTTAAGAAGATTAGGCAAAATGGCTGAAATATCATATATTGAGTCACTGATAATATAAGTTAATGGTTTATCACTTTTGACCAATAGTTGGCGCAGTTACGAAATTGATGTGGTGTGGTCAGAATAAGGGAACAATGACACATGCAAAGTTTGATACCAATATGTCAAAGCATTGCAGAGATACAGCCTCAAGAGTCATTTTGGCATCATGCCTCAAATTCGTCGCTGCGGTTTACAAAAACGGTTTCATCTATTGATGCAAAATCCCTAACTTTTTGTTGACACAGTCTGAAGATGATACGATTCGATTTTGGTGGAAATCGGACAAACGGTCTAGGATGAGTTTGAAAATGTAGATTTTGATCAAATAAGAACATTGAGGACAGGATGTTTGACCAAATATGGCAAAATTAGTATCTATGTTCACGGCATGAGCCAATAAATGTATTATGACCAGTTTCATTAAACTAGGCTAATTTAATCCAAAGTTATTAGCATTTTTGTAAATTTTGTTATAACCTTTGACCACAAGGTGGCACTGCCCCAAAACTTTTTGAGTACCTTCAAAGCATGGTGCGGAAGACATACCACATTTCATAACGATAGACTAATGCGTTTGTATTTTAGCACATAATTCAAAATGGCCGAAACCAAAATGGCCGATATGGTAAAATTAAATATCAGACGACTCGGCATGCAGTCCTGAATCTAACGAGACAACTTTTATGATTTTTGGACAAACGGTTAAAAAAATGATAAAAGCAAAAATATCCATTCTTTGTATCTCCGGACCAGTAGGTGGCACTGCGCTGAAACGCAGCATGTTGCCTCAGGTCATGCTTGTGATGACATGTACCAAGATTGGTTTGAATACGATAAAGGATTGCGGAGATATTGCCTTATGAGTGTTTTTGCAACCGCTACGCAAAATTTGTGTGCGCCTTTATCAAAAACGATTTGACGAATCAACTTGATTTGCAAGAGTTTTTGTCAGCATGGTCTGAAGATGATATGGTTCAATTTCTGTGCAAATCGGACAAACTGTCTAGGACGAGTTCGCAAAAGTAGGTTTTTTGGAAAATTAAAAATGGCGGGGAAATTGTCATGACCGAAAATGACATCATAGGGTGCAATTGAATCGGTATGAGCCAATGAATGTATTATGACCAGTTTCATTAAACTAAGCTAATTTAATCAAAAGTTATTAGCATTTTTGTAAATTTTGTTATAACCTTTGACCACAAGGTGGCACTGCCCCAACACTTTTTGAGTACCTTCAAAGCATGGTGCGGAAGACACATACCAAGTTTCATAACGATAGACTAATGAGTTTGTAAAATATAGCATTTTAGCACATAATTCAAAATGGCCGAGAGCCAAAATGGCCGATATGGTAAAATTGAATATCAAACGACACGGCATGCCGTCCTGAATCTAACGAGACTACTTTTATGATTTTTGGACAAACGGTTCAAAAGTTATAAGCAAAAATAGCCATTTTTTATATCTCCGGACCAGTAGGTGGCGCTAGGCCGAAACGCTGCATGTTGCCTCAGGTCATGCTTGTGATGACACATACCAAGATTGGTTTGAATACGATAAAGCGTTTCGGAGATATAGCCTTAAGTGGGTTTTTGCAACCGCTACTAAAATTTGTGTGCGCGTTTATCAAAAACGATTTGACGAATCAACTTGATTTGCAAGATTTTTTGTCAGCATGGTCTGAAGATGATATGGTTCAATTTCTGTGCAAATCGGACAAACCGTCTAGGACGAGTTCGCAAAAGTAGGTTTTTTGGAAAATTAAAAATGGCGGGGAAATTATCATGACCGAAAATGACATCATAGGGTGCAATTGAATCGGCATGAGCCAATGACTCTATTATGACCAGTTTCAATATACTAGGCTAATTTAATCAAAAGTTATTAGCATTTTTGTCAAGTTTGTTATATCTTTTGACCACAAGGTGGCACTGCCCTAAAACTTTTTGAGTACCTTCAGGGCATAGCATGGAAGTCACTTACCGAGTTTAGTAACAATATACTAATGCATTTGTAAAATATAGCATTTTTTGACAAAATTCAAAATGGCCGACAGCCAAAATGGCCGATATGGTAAAATTGAATATCAGACGACTCGGCATGCCGTCCTGAATGTAACGAGACTACTTTTATGATTTTTGGACAAACAGTTCAGAAGTTATAAGCAAAAATAGCAATTTTTCGTATCTCCGGACCAGTAGGTGGCGCTGCGCCGAAACGCTGTATGTTGCCTCAAGTCATGCTTGTGATGACATGTACCAAGTTTGGTTTGAATACGATAAAGCGTTGCGGAGATATTGCCTTAAGTGTGTTTTTGCAACCGCTACGTAAAATTTGTTTGCGCGTTTATCGCAAATGATTTGACGAATCAACTTGATTTGCAAGATTTTTTGTCAGCATGGTCTGAAGATGATCTGGTTCAATTTTCGTGCAAATCGGATGAACCGTCTAGGACGAGTTCGTAAAAGTAGGTTTTTCGGAAAATTCAAAATGGCGGGAAAATTTTTATGACGGAAAATGACGTCATAGGTTGCATTCGAATTGTCTTGAGCCAAGGAATCAGAGGGAAAAAGAATTTTGTTTCTAGCCCTTATGGTTCAAAAGTTATTAGCATAAACATGAGTCAAATTTTGGACTGATGGTGGCGCTAGAGGGATTGAGTTAGAGACTCAAAATTTGCTACGGTGACATTTCAGACTGTTCTCTATTAGTGTGCCAAATTTCACAACTTTTTACCATACGGTTCTATGGGCTGCCATAGACTTCGTGGCGGAAGAAGAAGAAGATGAATAATAAATATAGCTGCAAGCAGCAATACCGGGGCCAAGCGCAAAGAAGAAGACAAGACCTGCCAAAATGGCTGGCAGTGTCAGATCAACTGCAGCAATGAGAAATTAATCACGTTTTAAGATGATTTTAGGCAAAAGGCTGAAAAATGCATTGTATTCTGAGAGTGTCAGACCAACTGCAACAATTAACAATTATACAGTTTAAGAAGATTAGGCAAAATGGCTGAAATATCACATATAGAGTCACTGATAATATAAGTTAATGGTTTATCACTTTTGACCAATAGGTGGCACAGTTACGAAATTGATGTGGTGTAGTCAGAATAAGGGAACAATGACACATGCAAAGTTTGATGCCAATATGTCAAAGCATTGCAGAGATACAGCCTCAAGAGTCATTTTGGCATCATGGCTCAACTTCGTCACTGCGGTTTACAAAAACGGTTTCATCTATTGATGCAAAATCCCTAACTTTTTGTTGACATAGTCTGAAGATGATACGATTCGATTTTGGTGGAAATTGGATAAACGGTCTAGGATGAGTTTGAAAAAGTAGGTTTTGATCAAATAAGAACATTGAGGACAGGATGTTTGACCAAATATGGCAAAATTAGTATCTATGTTCACGGCATGAGCCAATGAATGTATTATGACCAGTTTCATTAAACTAGGCTAATTTAATCAAAAGTTATTAGCATGTTTGTAAATTTTGTTATAACCTCTGACCACAAGGTGGGACTGCCCCAAAACTTTTTGAGTACCTTCAAAGCATGGTGCGGAAGACATGAATTTTGGATAAACAGTTCATAAGTTATAAGCAAAAATAGCCATTTTTTGTATCTCCGGACCAGTAGGTGGCGCTGCGCCGAAACGCTGCATGTTGCCTCAGGTCATGCTTGTGATGACATGTACCAAGATTGGTTTGAATACGATAAAGCGTTGTGGAGATATAGGCTTATGAGTGTTTTTGCAACCGCTACGCAAAATTTGTGTGCGCGTTTTTCAAAAACTATTTGACAAATCAACTTGATTTGCAAGATTTTTTGTCAGCATGGTCTGAAGATGATATAGTTCAATTTCTGTGCAAATCGGACAAACCGTCTAGGACGAGTTCGCAAAAGTAGGTTTTTTGGAAAATTAAAAATGTCGAGGAAATTATCATGACCGAAAATGACATCATAGGTTGCAATTGAATCGGCATGAGCCAATGACTCTATTATGACCAGTTTCAATATACTAGGCTAATTTAATCAAAAGTTATTAGCATTTTTGTCAAGTTTGTTATATCTTTTGACCACAAGGTGGCACTGCCCTAAAACTTTTTGAGTACCTTCAGGGCATAGCATGGAAGTCACATACCGAGTTTAGTAACAATATACTAATGCATTTGTAAAATATAGCATTTTTTGACAAAATTCAAAATGGCCGACAGCCAAAATGGCCGATATGGTAAAATTGAATATCAGACGACTCGGCATGCCGTCCTGAATGTAACGAGACCACTTTTATGATTTTTGGACAAACAGTTCAGAAGTTATAAGCAAAAATAGCAATTTTTCGTATCTCCGGACCAGTAGGTGGCGCTGCGCCGAAACGCTGTATGTTGCCTCAAGTCATGCTTGTGATGACATGTACCAAGTTTGGTTTGAATACGATAAAGCGTTGCGGAGATATTGCCTTAAGTGTGTTTTTGCAACCGCTACGTAAAATTTGTTTGCGCGTTTATCGCAAATGATTTGACGAATCAACTTGATTTGCAAGATTTTTTGTCAGCATGGTCTGAAGATGATCTGGTTCAATTTTCGTGCAAATCGGATGAACCGTCTAGGACGAGTTCGTAAAAGTAGGTTTTTCGGAAAATTCAAAATGGCGGGAAAATTTTTATGACGGAAAATGACGTCATAGGGTGCAATCGAATCGTCTTGAGCAAAGGAATAAGAGGAAAAAAGAATTTTGTTTCTAGCCCTTATGGTTCAAAAGTTATTAGCATAAACATGAGTCACATTTTGGACTGATGGTGGCGCTAGAGGGATTGAGTTTGAGACTCCAAATTTGCTACGGTGACATTTCAGACTGTCCTCTATTAGTGTGCCAAATTTCACAACTTTTTACCATACGGTTCTATGGGCTGCCATAGACTTCGTGGCGGAAGAAGAAGAAGAAGAAGAAGAAGAAGAAGATGAAATATAGCTGCAAGCAGCAATACCGGGGCCAAGCGCAAAGAAGAAGACAAGACATGCCAAAATGGCTGGCAGTGTCAGATCAACTGGAGCAATGAGCAATTAATCACGTTTTAAGATTATTTTAGGCAAAAGGCTGAAAATGCATTGTAGTCTGAGAGTGTCAGACCAACTGCAACAATTAACAATTATACAGTTTACGAAGATTAGGAAAAATGGCTGAAATATCATATATTGAGTCACTGATAATGTAAGTTAATGGTTTATCACTTTTGACCAATAGGTGGCACAGATACGAAATTGATGTGGTGTGGTCAGAATAAGGGAACAATGACACATGCAAAGTTTGATGCCAATATGTCAAAGCATTGCAGAGATACAGCCTCAAGAGTAATTTTGGCATAATGGCTCAACTTCGTCGCTGCGGTTTACAAAAACGGTTTCATCTATTGATGCAAAATCCCTAACTTTTTGTTGACACAGTCTGAAGATGATACGATTCGATTTTGGTGGAAATTGGACAAACGGTCTAGGATGAGTTTGAAAAAGTAGGTTTTGATCAAATAAGAACATTGAGGACAGGATGTTTGACCAAATATGGAAAAATTAGTATCTCTGTTCTCGGCATGAGCCAATGACTGTATTATGACCAGTTTCATTAAACTAGGCTAATTTAATCAAAAGTTATTAGCATGTTTGTAAATTTTGTTATAACCTCTGACCACAAGGTGGCACTGCCCCAAAACGTTTTGAGTACCTTCAAAGCATGGTGCGGAAGACATGATTTTTGGACAAACAGTTCAAAAGTTATAAGCAAAAATAGCCATTTTTTGTATCTCCGGACCAGTAGGTGGCGCTGCCCCGAAACGCTGCATGTTGCTTCAGGTCATGCTTGTGATGACATATACCAAGATTGGTTTGAATACGATAAAGCGTTGTGGAGATAGAGGCTTATGAGTGTTTTTGCAACCGCTACGCAAAATTTGTGTGCGCGTTTATCGAAAAAGATTTGACAAATCAACTTGATTTGCAAGATTTTTTGTCAGCATGGTCTGAAGATGATCTGGTTCAATTTTCGTGCAAATCGGACAAACCGTCTAGGACGAGTTCGTAAAAGTAGGTTTTTTGGAAAATTAAAAATGGCGGGGAAATTATCATGACCGAAAATGACATCATAGGTTGCAATTGAATCGGCATGAGCCAATGACTCTATTATGACCAGTTTCAGTATACTAGGCTAATTTAATCAAAAGTTATTAGCATTTTTGTCAAGTTTGTTATATCTTTTGACCACAAGGTGGCACTGCCCTAAAACTTTTTGAGTACCTTCAGGGCATAGCAAGGAGGTCACATACCGAGTTTAGTAACAATATACTAATGCATTTGTAAAATATAGCATTTTTTGACAAAATTCAAAATGGCCGACAGCCAAAATGGCCGATATGGTAAAATTGAATATCAGACGACTCGGCATGCCGTCCTGAATGTAACGAGACCACTTTTATGATTTTTGGACAAACAGTTCAGAAGTTATAAGCAAAAATTGCAATTTTTCGTATCTCCGGACCAGTAGGTGGCGCTGCGCCGAAACGCTGTATGTTGCCTCAAGTCATGCTTGTGATGACATGTACCAAGTTTGGTTTGAATACGATAAAGCGTTGCGGAGATATTGCCTTAAGAGTGTTTTTGCAACCGCTACGTAAAATTTGTTTGCGCGTTTATCGCAAATGATTTGACGAATCAACTTTATTTGCAAGATTTTTTGTCAGCATGGTCTGAAGATGATCTGGTTCAATTTTCGTGCAAATCGGATGAACCGTCTAGGACGAGTTCGTAAAAGTAGGTTTTTCGGAAAATTCAAAATGGCGGGAAAATTTTTATGACGGAAAATGACGTCATAGGGTGCAATGGAATCGTCTTGAGCCAAGGAATCAGAGGAAAAAAGAATTTTGTTTCTAGCCCTTATGGTTCAAAAGTTATTAGCATAAACATGAGTCAAATTTTGGACTGATGGTGGCGCTAGAGGGATTGAGTTTGAGACTCCAAATTTGCTACGGTGATATTTCAGACTGTCCTCTATTAGTGTGCCAAATTTCACAACTTTTTACCATACGGTTCTATGGGCTGCCATAGACTTCGTGGCGGAAGAAGAAGAAGAAGAAGAAGAAGAAGAAGAAGATGAATAATAATAATAAGAACGGGAACGGTTTCAATAGGTGCCTTCGCACCTTCGGTGCTTGGCCCCTAATAATAAGAACGGGAACGGTTTCAATAGGTGCCTTCGCACCTTCGGTGCTTGGCCCCTAATAATAAATATAGCTGCAAGCAGCAATACCGGGGCCAAGCGCAAAGAAGAAGACAAGACATGCCAAAATGGCTGGCAGTGTCAGATCAACTGGAGCAATGAGCAATTAATCACGTTTTAAGATGATTTTAGGCAAAAGGCTGAAAAATGCATTGTAGTCTGACAGTGTCAGACCAACTGCAACAATGAACAATTATACAGTTTAAGAAGATTAGGCAAAATGGCTGAAATATCATATATTGAGTCACTGATAATGTAAGTTAATGGTTTATCACTTTTGACCAATAGGTGGCACAGATACGAAATTGATGTGGTGTGGTCAGAATAAGGGAACAATGACACCTGCAAAGTTTGATGCCAATATGTCAAAGCATTGCAGAGATACAGCCTCAAGAGTAATTTTGGCATAATGGCTCAACTTCGTCGCTGCGGTTTACAAAAACGGTTTCATCTATTGATGCAAAATCCCTAACTTTTTGTTGACACAGTCTGAAGATGATACGATTCGATTTTGGTGGAAATTGGACAAACGGTCTAGGATGAGTTTGAAAAAGTAGGTTTTGATCAAATAAGAACATTGAGGACAGGATGTTTGACCAAATATGGAAAAATTAGTATCTCTGTTCTCGGCATGAGCCAATGACTGTATTATGACCAGTTTCATTAAACTAGGCTAATTTAATCAAAAGTTATTAGCATGTTTGTACATTTTGTTATAACCTCTGACCACAAGGTGGCACTGCCCCAAAACGTTTTGAGTACCTTCAAAGCATGGTGCGGAAGACATGATTTTTGGACAAACAGTTCAAAAGTTATAAGCAAAAATAGCCATTTTTTGTATCTCCGGACCAGTAGGTGGCGCTGCCCCGAAACGCTGCATGTTGCTTCAGGTCATGCTTGTGATGACATATACCAAGATTGGTTTGAATACGATAAAGCGTTGTGGAGATAGAGGCTTATGAGTGTTTTTGCAACCGCTACGCAAAATTTGTGTGCGCGTTTATCGAAAACGATTTGACAAATCAACTTGATTTGCAAGATTTTTTGTCAGCATGGTCTGAAGATGATCTGGTTCAATTTTCGTGCAAATCGGACAAACCGTCTAGGACGAGTTCGTAAAAGTAGGTTTTTTGGAAAATTAAAAATGGCGGGGAAATTATCATGACCGAAAATGACATCATAGGTTGCAATTGAATCGGCATGAGCCAATGACTCTATTATGACCAGTTTCAATATACTAGGCTAATTTAATCAAAAGTTATTAGCATTTTTGTCAAGTTTGTTATATCTTTTGACCACAAGGTGGCACTGCCCTAAAACTTTTTGAGTACCTTCAGGGCATAGCAAGGAAGTCACATACCGAGTTTAGTAACAATATACTAATGCATTTGTAAAATATAGCATTTTTTGACTAAATTCAAAATGGCCGACAGCCAAAATGGTCGATATGGTAAAATTGAATATCAGACGACTCGGCATGCCGTCCTGAATGTAACGAGACCACTTTTATGATTTTTGGACAAACAGTTCAGAAGTTATAAGCAAAAATTGCAATTTTTCGTATCTCCGGACCAGTAGGTGGCACTGCGCCGAAACGCTGTATGTTGCCTCAAGTCATGCTTGTGATGACATGTACCAAGTTTGGTTTGAATACGATAAAGCGTTGCGGAGATATTGCCTTAAGAGTGTTTTTGCAACCGCTACGTAAAATTTGTTTGCGCGTTTATCGCAAATGATTTGACGAATCAACTTGATTTGCAAGATTTTTTGTCAGCATGGTCTGAAGATGATCTGGTTCATTTTTCGTGCAAATCGGACAAACCGTCTAGGACGAGTTTGTAAAAGTAGGTTTTTTGGAAAATTAAAAATGGCGGGGAAATTATCATGACCGAAAATGACATCATAGGTTGCAATTGAATCGGCATGAGCCAATGACTCTATTATGACCAGTTTCAATATACTAGGCTAATTTAATCAAAAGTTATTAGCATTTTTGTCAAGTTTGTTATATCTTTTGACCACAAGGTGGCACTGCCCTAAAACTTTTTGAGTACCTTCAGGGCATAGCAAGGAAGTCACATACCGAGTTTAGTAACAATATACTAATGCATTTGTAAAATATAGCATTTTTTGACAAAATTCAAAATGGCCGACAGCCAAAATGGCCGATATGGTAAAATTGAATATCAGACGACTCGGCATGCCATCCTGAATGTAACGAGACCACTTTTATGATTTTTGGACAAACAGTTCAGAAGTTATAAGCAAAAATTGCAATTTTTCGTATCTCCGGACCAGTAGGTGGCGCTGCGCCGAAACGCTGTATGTTGCCTCAAGTCATGCTTGTGATGACATGTACCAAGTTTGGTTTGAATACGATAAAGCGTTGCGGAGATATTGCCTTAAGTGTGTTTTTGCAACCGCTACGTAAAATTTGTTTGCGCGTTTATCGCAAATGATTTGACGAATCAACTTGATTTGCAAGATTTTTTGTCAGCATGGTCTGAAGATGATCTGGTTCAATTTTCGTGCAAATCGGATGAACCGTCTAGGACGAGTTCGTAAAAGTAGGTTTTTCGGAAAATTCAAAATGGCGGGAAAAATTTTATGACGTAAATGACGTCATAGGGTGCAATGGAATCGTCTTGAGCCAAGGAATCAGAGGAAAAAAGAATTTTGTTTCTAGCCCTTATGGTTCAAAAGTTATTAGCATAAACATGAGTCAAATTTTGGACTGATGGTGGCGCTAGAGGGATTGAGTTTGAGACTCCAAATTTGCTACGGTGACATTTCAGACTGTCCTCTATTAGTGTGCCAAATTTCACAACTTTTTACCATACGGTTCTATGGGCTGCCATAGACTTCGTGGCGGAAGAAGAAGAAGAAGAAGATGAAATATAGCTGCAAGCAGCAATACCGGGGCCAAGCGCAAAGAAGAAGACAAGACATGCCAAAATGGCTGGCAGTGTCAGATCAACTGGAGCAATGAGCAATTAATCACGTTTTAAGATGATTTGAAGCAAAAGGCTGAAAATGCGTTGTAGTCTGAGAGTGTCAGACCAACTGCAACAATTAACAATTATACAGTTTAAGAAGATTAGGCAAAATGGCTGAAATATCATATATTGAGTCACTGATAATATAAGTTAATGGTTTATCACTTTTGACCAATAGGTGGCACAGATACGAAATTGATGTGGTGTGGTCAGAATAAGGGAACAATGACACATGCAAAGATTGATGCCAATATGTCAAAGCATTGCAGAGATACAGCCTCAAGAGTAATTTTGGCATAATGGCTCAACTTCGTCGCTGCGGTTTACAAAAACGGTTTCATCTATTGATGCAGAATCCCTAACTTTTTGTTGACACAGTCTGAAGATGATACGATTCGATTTTGGTGGAAATTGGACAAACGGTCTAGGATGAGTTTGAAAAAGTAGGTTTTGATCAAATAAGAACATTGAGGACAGGATGTTTGACCAAATATGGCAAAATTAGTATCTCTGTTCTCGGCATGAGCCAATGACTGTATTATGACCAGTTTCATTAAACTAGGCTAATTTAATCAAAAGTTATTAGCATGTTTGTAAATTTTGTTATAACCTCTGACCACAAGGTGGCACTGCCCCAAAACGTTTTGAGTACCTTCAAAGCATGGTGCGGAAGACATGATTTTTGGACAAACAGTTCAGAAGTTATAAGCAAAAATAGCCATTTTTTGTATCTCCGGACCAGTAGGTGGCGCTGCGCCGAAACGCTGCATTTTGCCTCAGGTCATGCTTGTGATGACATATACCAAGATTGGTTTGAATACGATAAAGCGTTGTGGAGATATAGGCTTATGAGTGTTTTTGCAACCGCAACGCAAAATTTGTGTGCGCGTTTTTCAAAAACGATTTGACAAATCAACTTGATTTGCAAGATTTTTTGTCAGCATGGTCTGAAGATGATATGGTTCAATTTTCGTGCAAATCGGATGAACTGTCTAGGACGAGTTCGCAAAAGTAGGTTTTTTGGAAAATTAAAAATGGCGGGGAAATTATCATAACCGAAAATGACATCATAGGTTGCAATTGAATCGGCATGAGCCAATGACTCTATTATGACCAGTTTCATTATACTAGGCTAATTTAATCAAAAGTTATTAGCATTTTTGTCAAGTTTGTTATATCTTTTGACCTCTAGGTGGCACTGCCCTAAAACTTTTTGAGTACCTTCAGGGCATGGCATGGAAGTCACATACCGAGTTTAGTAACAATACACTAATGCATTTGTAAAATATAGCATTTTTTGACAAAATTCAAAATGGCCGACAGCCAAAATGGCCGATATGGTAAAATTGAATATCAGACGACTCGGCATGCCGTCCTGAATGTAACGAGACCACTTTTATAATTTTTGGACAAACAGTTCAGAAGTTATAAGCAAAAATTGCATTTTTTCGTATCTCCGGACCAGTAGGTGGCGCTGCGCCGAAACGCTGTATGTTGCCTCAAGTCATGCTTGTGATGACATGTACCAAGTTTGGTTTGAATACGATAAAGCGTTGCGGAGATATTGCCTTAAGAGTGTTTTTGCAACCGCTACGTAAAATTTGTTTGCGCGTTTATCGCAAATGATTTGACGAATCAACTTGATTTGCAAGATTTTTTGTCATCATGGTCTGAAGATGATCTGGTTCAATTTTCGTGCAAATCGGATGAACCGTCTAGGACGAGTTCGTAAAAGTAGGTTTTTCGGAAAATTCAAAATGGCGGGAAAATTTTTATGACGGAAAATGACGTCATAGGGTGCAATGGAATCGTCTTGAGCCAAGGAATCAGAGGAAACAAGATTTTTGTTTCTAGCCCGTATGGTTCAAAAGTTATTAGCATAAACATGAGTCAAATTTTGGACTGATGGTGGCGCTAGAGGGATTGAGTTTGAGACTCCAAATTTGCTACGGTGACATTTCAGACTGTCCTCTATTAGTGTGCCAAATTTCACAACTTTTTACCATACGGTTCTATGGGCTGCCATAGACTTCGTGGCGGAAGAAGAAGAAGAAGATGAATAATAATAATAAGAACGGGAACGGTTTCAATAGGTGCCTTCGCACCTTCGGTGCTTGGCCCCTAATAATAATAATAAGAACGGGAACGGTTTCAATAGGTGCCTTCGCACCTTCGGTGCTTGGCCCCTAATAATAAGAACGGGAACGGTTTCAATAGGTGCCTTCGCACCTTCGGTGCTTGGCCCCTAATAATAATAAGAACGGGAACGGTTTCAATAGGTGCCTTCGCACCTTCGGTGCTTGGCCCCTAAATATAGCTGCAAGCAGCAATACCGGGGCCAAACGCAAAGAAGAAGACAAGACATGCCAAAATGGCTGGCAGTGTCAGATCAACTGCAGCAATGAGAAATTAATCACGTTTTAAGATGATTTTAGGCAAAAGGCTGAAAATGCATTGTAGTCTGAGAGTGTTAGACCAACTGCAGCAATGAACAATTATACAGTTTAAGAAGATTAGGCAAAATGGCTGAAATATCATATATAGAGTCACTGATAATATAAGTTAATGGTTTATCACTTTTGACCAATAGGTGGCACAGTTACAAAATGTATGTGGTGTGGTCAGAATAAGGGAACAATGACACATGCAAAGTTTGATGCCAATATGTCAAAGCATTGCAGAGATACAGCCTCAAGAGTCATTTTGGCATCATGGCTCAACTTCGTCACTGCGGTTTACAAAAACGTTTTCATCTATTGATGCAAAATTCCTAACTTTTTGTTGACATAGTCTGAAGATGATACGATTCGATTTTGGACAAACGGTCTAGGATGAGTTTGAAAAAGTAGGTTTTGATCAAATAAGAACATTGAGGACAAGATGTTTGACCAAATATGGCAAAATTATCAGACAACTCGGCATGCCGTCCTGAATCTAACGAGACCACTTTTATGATTTTTGGACAAATGGTTCAAAAGTTATAAGAAAAAATATAATTTTTTTGTATCTCCGGACCAGTAGGTGGCGCTGCTCCGAAACGCTGCATGTTGCCTCAAGTCATCCTTGTGATGACATGTACCAAGATTGGTTTGAATACGATAAAGCGTTGCAGAGATATATCCTTAAGTGTATGTTTGCAACTGCTACGTAAAATTTGTCCACGCGTTTATCGAAAACGATTCGACGAATCAACATGATTTCTAAGTTTTTTTTTCAGCATCGTCTGAAGATGATCTGGTTAAATTTTTGTGCAAATTGGACGAACTGTCTAGGATGAGTTTGCAAAAGTAGGTTTTTAGCAAATAACAAGATGGAGGACAAGAAAGTTTGCCAAATATGGCAAAATTGGTATCTATGTGCTCGGCATGAGCCAATAACTGTATTATGACCAGTTTCAATAAACTAGGCTAATTTAATCAAAAGTTATTAGCATTTTTGTCAAGTTTGTTATAACTTTTGACCACAAGGTGGCACTGCCCCAAAACATTTTGAGTACTTTCAGGGCATGGCGTGGAAGTCACATACCGAGTTTAGTAACAATACACTAATGCATTTGTAAAAAATAGCATTTTTTGCCAAAATTTCACAATGGCCGACAGCCAAAATGGCCGATATGGTAAAATTGAATATCAGACGACTCGGCATGCCGTCTTGAATCTAACGAGACCACTTTTATCATTTTTGGACAAACAGTTCAAAAGTTATAAGCAAAAATAGCCATTTTTTGTATCTCCGGACCAGTAGGTGTCGCTGCGCCGAAACGCTGCATGTTGCTTCAGGTCATGCTTGTGATGACATATACCAAGATTGGTTTGAATACGATTAAGCGTTGTGGAGATATAGGCTTATGAGTGTTTTTGCAACCGCTACGCAAAATTTGTGTGCGCGTTTATCGAAAACGATTTGACAAATCAACTTGATTTGCAAGATTTTTTGTCAACATGGTCTGAAGATGATATGGTTCAATTTCTGTGCAAATCGGACAAACCGTCTAGGACGAGTTCGCAAAAGTAGGTTTTTTGGAAAATTAAAAATGGCGGGGAAATTATCATGACCGAAAATGACATCATAGGTTGCAATTGAATCGGCATGAGCCAATGACTCTATTATGACCAGTTTCAATATACTAGGCTAATTTAATCAAAAGTTATTAGCATTTTTGTCAAGTTTGTTATATATTTTGACCACAAGGTGGCACTGCCCTAAAACTTTTTGAGTACCTTCAGGGCATAGCATGGAAGTCACATACCGAGTTTAGTAACAATATACTAATGCATTTGTAAAATATAGCATTTTTTGACAAAATTCAAAATGGCCGACAGCCAAAATGGCCGATATGGTAAAATTGAATATCAGACGACTCGGCATGCCGTCCTGAATGTAACGAGACCTTTTTTATGATTTTTGGACAAACAGTTCAGAAGTTATAAGCAAAAATAGCAATTTTTCGTATCTCCGGACCAGTAGGTGGTGCTGCGCCGAAACGCTGTATGTTGCCTCAAGTCATGCTTGTGATGACATGTACCAAGTTTGGTTTCAATACGATAAAGCGTTGCGGAGATATAGGCTTATGAGTGTTTTTGCAACCGCTACGTAAAATTTGTTTGCGAGTTTATCGCAAATGATTTGACGAATCAACTTGATTTGCAAGATTTTTTGTCAGCATGGTCTGAAGATGATCTGGTTCAATTTTCGTGCAAATCGGATGAACCGTCTAGGACGAGTTCGTAAAAGTAGGTTTTTCGGAAAATTCAAAATGGCGGGAAAATTTTTATGACGGAAAATGACGTCATATGGTGCAATCGAATCGTCTTGAGCCAAGGAATCAGAGGAAAAAATAATTTTGTTTCTAGCCCTTATGGTTCAAAAGTTATTAGCATAAACATGAGTCAAATTTTGGACTGATGGTGGCGCTAGAGGGATTGAGTTTGAGACTCCAAATTTGCTACGGTGACATTTCAGACTGTCCTCTATTAGTGTGCCAAATTTCACAACTTTTTACCATACGGTTCTATGGGCTGCCATAGACTTCGTGGCGGAAGAAGAAGAAGAAGAAGAAGAAGAAGAAGATGAATAATAATAATAAGAACGGGAACGGTTTCAATAGGTGCCTTCGCACCTTCGGTGCTTGGCCCCTAAATATAGCTGCAAGCAGCAATACCGGGGCCAAGCGCAAAGAAGAAGACAAGACATGCCAAAATGGCTGGCAGTGTCAGATCAACTGGAGCAATGAGCAATTAATCACGTTTTAAGATGATTTTAAGCAAAAGGCTGAAAATGCATTGTAGTCTGAGAGTGTCAGACCAACTGCAACAATTAACAATTATACAGTTTAAGAAGATTAGGCAAAATGGCTGAAATATCATATATTGAGTCACTGATAATGTAAGTTAATGGTTTATCACTTTTGAGCAATAGGTGGCACAGATACGAAATTGATGTGGTGTGGTGAGAATAAGCGAACAATGACACATGCAAAGTTTGATGCCAATATGTCAAAGCATTGCAGAGATACAGCCTCAAGAGTAATTTTGGCATAATGGCTCAACTTCGTCGCTGCGGTTTACAAAAACGGTTTCATCTATTGATGCAAAATCCCTAACTTTTTGTTGACACAGTCTGAAGATGATACGATTCGATTTTGGTGGAAATTGGACAAACGGTCTAGGATGAGTTTGAAAAAGTAGGTTTTGATCAAATAAAAACATTGAGGACAGGATGTTTGACCAAATATGGAAAAATTAGTATCTCTGTTCTCGGCATGAGCCAATGACTGTATTATGACCAGTTTCATTAAACTAGGCTAATTTAATCAAAAGTTATTAGCATGTTTGTAAATTTTGTTATAACCTCTGACCACAAGGTGGCACTGCCCCAAAACGTTTTGAGTACCTTCAAAGCATGGTGCGGAAGACATGATTTTTGGACAAACAGTTCAAAAGTTATAAGCAAAAATAGCCATTTTTTGTATCTCCGGACCAGTAGGTGGCGCTGCGCCGAAACGCTGCATGTTGCTTCAGGTCATGCTTGTGATGACATATACCAAGATTGGTTTGAATACGATAAAGCGTTGTGGAGATATAGGCTTATGAGTGTTTTGCAACCGCTACGCAAAATTTGTGTGCGCGTTTATCAAAAACGATTTGACAAATCAACTTGATTTGCAAGATCTTTTGTCAGCATGGTCTGAAGATGATCTGGTTCAATTTTCGTGCAAATCGGACAAACCGTCTAGGACGAGTTCGTAAAAGTAGGTTTTTTGGAAAATTAAAAATGGCGGGGAAATTATCATGACCGAAAATGACATCATAGGTTGCAATTGAATCGGCATGAGCCAATGACTCTATTATGACCAGTTTCAATATACTAGGCTAATTTAATCAAAAGTTATTAGCATTTTTGTCAAGTTTGTTATATCTTTTGACCACAAGGTGGCACTGCCCTAAAACTTTTTGTGTACCTTCAGGGCATAGCAAGGAAGTCACATACCGAATTTAGTAACAATATACTAATGCATTTGTAAAATATAGCATTTTTTGACAAAATTCAAAATGGCCGACAGCCAAAATGGCCGATATGGTAAAATTGAATATCAGACGACTCGGAATGCCGTCCTGAATGTAACGAGACCACTTTTATGATTTTTGGACAAACAGTTCAGAAGTTATAAGCAAAAATAGCAATTTTTTGTATCTCCGGACCAGTAGGTGGCGCTGCGCCGAAACGCTGTATGTTGCCTCAAGTCATGCTTGTGATGACATGTACCAAGTTTGGTTTTAATACGATAAAGCGTTGCGGAGATATTGCCTTAAGAGTGTTTTTGCAACCGCTACATAAAATTTGTTTGCGCGTGTATCGCAAATGATTTGACGAATCAACTTGATTTGCAAGATTTTTTGTTAGCATGGTCTGAAGATGATCTGGTTCAATTTTCGTGCAAATCGGATGAACCGTCTAGGACGAGTTCGTAAAAGTAGGTTTTTCGGAAAATTCAAAATGGCGGGAAATTTTTTATGACGGAAAATGACGTCATAGGGTGCAATGGAATCGTCTTGAGCCAAGGAATCAGAGGAAAAAAGAATTTTGTTTCTAGCCCTTATGGTTCAAAAGTTATTAGCATAAACATGAGTCAAATTTTGGACTGATGGTGGCGCTAGAGGGATTGAGTTTGAGACTCCAAATTTGCTACGGTGACATTTCAGACTGTCCTCTATTAGTGTGCCAAATTTCACAACTTTTTACCATACGGTTCTATGGGCTGCCATAGACTTCGTGGCGGAAGAAGAAGAAGAAGAAGATGAAATATAGCTGCAAGCAGCAATACCGGGGCCAAGCGCAAAGAAGAAGACAAGACATGCCAAAATGGCTGGCAGTGTCAGATCAACTGGAGCAATGAGCAATTAATCACGTTTTAAGATGATTTTAAGCAAAAGGCTGAAAATGCATTGTAGTCTGAGAGTGTCAGACCAACTGCAACAATTAACAATTATACAGTTTAACAAGATTAGGCAAAATGGCTGAAATATCATATATTGAGTCACTGATAATGTAAGTTAATGGTTTATCACTTTTGACCAATACTTTGACCAGTTACGAAATGTATGTGGTGTGGTCAGAATAAGGGAACAATGACACATGCAAAGTTTGATGCCAATATGTCAAAGCATTGCAGAGATACAGCCTCAAGAGTCATTTTGGCATAATGGCTCAACTTCGTCACTGCGGTTTACAAAAATGGTTTCATCTATTGATGCAAAATCCATAACTTTTTGTTGACACAGTCTGAAGATGATACGATTCGATTTTGGTGGAAATTGGACAAACGGTCTAGGATGAGTTTGAAAAAGTAGGTTTTGATCAAATAAGAACATTGAGGACAGGATGTTTGACCAAATATGGAAAAATTAGTATCTCTGTTCTCGGCATGAGCCAATGACTGTATTATGACCAGTTTCATTAAACTAGGCTAATTTAATCAAAAGTTATTAGCATGTTTGTAAATTTTGTTATAACCTCTGACCACAAGGTGGCACTGCCCCAAAACGTTTTGAGTACCTTCAAAGCATGGTGCGGAAGACATGATTTTTGGACAAACAGTTCAAAAGTTATAAGCAAAAATAGCCATTTTTTGTATCTCCGGACCAGTAGGTGGCGCTGCGCCGAAACGCTGCATGTTGCTTCAGGTCATGCTTGTGATGACATATACCAAGATTGGTTTGAATACGATAAAGCGTTGTGGAGATATAGGCTTATGAGTGTTTTTGCAACCGCTACGCAAATTTTGTGTGCGCGTTTATCGAAAACGATTTGACAAATCAACTTGATTTGCAAGATTTTTTGTCAGCATGGTCTGAAGATGATCTGGTTCAATTTTCGTGCAAATCGGACAAACCGTCTAGGACGAGTTCGTAAAAGTAGGTTTTTTGGAAAATTAAAAATGGCGGGGAAATTATCATGACCAAAAATGACATCATAGGTTGCAATTAAATCGGCATGAGCCAATGACTCTATTATGACCAGTTTCAATATACTAGGCTAATTTAATCAAAAGTTATTAGCATTTTTGTCAAGTTTGTTATATCTTTTGACCACAAGGTGGCACTGCCCTAAAACTTTTTGAGTACCTTCAGGGCATAGCAAGGAAGTCACATACCGAGTTTAGTAACAATATACTAATGCATTTGTAAAATATAGCATTTTTTGACAAAATTCAAAATGGCCGACAGCCAAAATGGCCGATATGGTAAAATTGAATAGCAGACGACTCGGCATGCCGTCCTGAATGTATCGAGACCACTTTTATGATTTTTGGACAAACAGTTCAGAAGTTATAAGCAAAAATAGCAATTTTTCGTATCTCCGGACCAGTAGGTGGCGCTGCGCCGAAACGCTGTATGTTGCCTCAAGTCATGCTTGTGATGACATGTACCAAGTTTGGTTTGAATACGATAAAGCGTTGCGGAGATATTGCCTTAAGAGTGTTTTTGCAACCACTACGTAAAATTTGTTTGCGCGTTTATCGCAAATTATTTGACGAATCAACTTGATTTGCAAGATTTTTTGTCAGCATGGTCTGAAGATGATCTGGTTCAATTTTCGTGCAAATCGGATGAACCGTCTAGGACGAGTTCGTAAAAGTAGGTTTTTCGGAAAATTCAAAATGGCGGGAAAATTTTTATGACGGAAAATGACGTCATAGGGTACAATGGAATCGTCTTGAGCCAAGGAATCAGAGGAAAAAATAATTTTGTTTCTAGCCCTTATGGTTCAAAAGTTATTAGCATAAACATGAGTAAAATTTTGGACTGATGGTGGCGCTAGAGGGATTGAGTTTGAGACTCCAAATTTGCTACGGTGACATTTCAGAATGTCCTCTATTAGTGTGCCAAATTTCACAACTTTTTACCATACGGTTCTATGGGCTGCCATTGACTTCGTGGCGGAAGAAGAAGAAGAAGATGAAATATAGCTGCAAGCAGCAATACCGGGGCCAAGCGCAAAGAAGAAGACAAGACATGCCAAAATGGCTGGCAGTGTCAGATCAACTGGAGCAATGAGCAATTAATCACGTTTTAAGATGATTTTAAGCAAAAGGCTGAAAAATGCATTGTAGTCTGAGAGTGTCAGACCAACTGCAACAATGAACAATTATACAGTTTAAGAAGATTAGGCAAAATGGCTGAAATATCTAGGGCTGTAATCTCCCAGTCGATTAGTCGATTATTGGTCGATACGTTCTGGCTCGACCAAAATTTTGATTGGTCGATTTTTTGCAGCGTTCATTTCATTAGTTTTTGCCGCGTTCATTTCATCAGTTTTGCTGCGCCGCGTTCATTTGATCAGGTGGAAAGCACTAATTGCTAATGGGGGTGTTTTCAGATCACCCCTGTTTCACAGGTAACAGTCTGCCTTCAGAACACCCCCATTGTTTTCACTTCTTTTGGATTAGCCCAACCAACTGGCGAAGAGAAGTCTCTCGCCGGTCATTTGTTTTTCATTCCCCGCTGTCTATGGCTCAAACGCACGCCCATAGCAGTAAACTTGAGGAACGCCCATCAACATACACATGAGGGGAAGCGTCACAACACCACGCTTCAGTCGTGCCGCAAAAGTGGATATGTACTGTCCGTTTTGCCGCGTTCATTTCATCAGTTTTGCCGCGCCGCGTTCATTTCATCAGGTGGAATACAGCGTTTCGGCGCAGCGCCACCTACTGGTCCGGAGATACAAAAAATGCCTATTTTTGCTTATAACTTTTGAACTGTTTGTCCAAAAATCATGTCTTCCGCACCATGCTTTGAAGGTACTCAAAACGTTTTGGGGCAGTGCCACCTTGTGGTCAGAGAGTGGACGTGCCTTTTGTGTTTAAGAGTAAAAGCTTTAAGTTAACAGTCTATTCGTGTCTCAGCCACGAAGCTGAGCTCAGCTGAGCTCCTATGTTTGAGCTGCACAGAGCGGCTGAAATGATTCTGTCTGTCAGTTATTATAATACATATGACAAAAACAATTGTCTAAATTATGTTGCATATTCCTCAAAAGTTCTTGTGATGATATCTAGTTGACAATAGTACTATATTTTGGGAAATCATAGGCTATGATATTGTGCAGGTGCACTTGATGCACCGCTGTCTGAGCCGACAGACTCGTGTGTTAGACTCACTTCAGTCCAAAATAATCAGCTCAAAAACGATTTAATATACTGCAAATAGCCTACTAGTTTTTTATGTTTATTTATAATTCATTTATGCAGACAACAAGGCTACCAAGTACTGCGCACAGTGCGCAACTAATTAATTTAACTTTTTTTTTCCTAACGTCATTTTTAGTCGATTTTTAGTCGAAAATTTCAGGACTTCAGTCGACCAAGATTTTCTTTGGTTGATTACAGCCCTAGAAATATCATATATAGAGTCACTGATAATATAAGTTAATGGTTTATCACTTTTGACCAATAGGTGGCACAGTTACGAAATTGATATGGTGTGGTCAGAATAAGGGAACAATGACACATGCAAAGTTTGATGCCACTATGTCAAAGCATTGCAGAGATACAGCCTCGAGTCATTTTGGCATCATGGCTCAACTTCGTCGCTGCGGTTTACAAAAACAGTTTCATCTATTGATACAAAATCCCTAACTTTTTGTTGACACAGTCTGAAGATGATACGATTCGATTTTGGTGGAAATTGGACAAACGGTCAAGGATGAGTTTGAAAAAGTAGGTTTTGATCAAATAAGAACATTGAGGACAGGATGTTTCACCAAATATGGCAAAATTAGTATCTATATTCTTGGCATGAGCCAATGAATGTATTATGACCAGTTTCATTAAACTAGGCTAATTTAATCAAAAGTTATTAGCATGTTTGTAAATTTTGTTATAACCTCTGACCACAAGGTGGCACTGCCCCAAAACTTTTTGAGTACCTTCAAAGCATGGTGCGGAAAACCCACACCAAGTTTCATAACGATAGACTAATGCGTTTGTAAAATATAGTATTTTAGCACATAATTCAAAATGGCCGAGAGCCAAAATGGCCGATATGGTAAAATTGAATATCAGACAACTCTGAATACCGTCCTGAATCTAACGAGACAACTTTTATGATTTTTGGACAAACAGTTCAAAAGTTATAAGCAAAAATAGCCATTTTTTGTATCTCCGGACCAGTAGGTGGCGCTGCGCCGAAACGCTGCAAGTTGCCTCAAGTCATGCTTGTGATGACATGTACCAAGTTTGGATTGAACACGATAAAGCATTGTGGAGATATAGCCTTATGAGTGTTTTTGCAACCGCTACGTAAAATTTGTGTGCACGTTTATCAAAAACGATTTGACGAATCAACTTGATTTGCAAGATTTTTTGTCAGCATGGTCTGAAGATGATCTGGTTCAATTTTCGTGCAAATCGGACAAACCGTCTAGGACGAGTTTGCAAAAGTAGGTTTTTTGGAAAATTAAATATGGCGGGGAAATTATCATGACCGAAAATGACGTCATAGGGTGCAATTGAATCGGCATGAGCCAATGAATGTATTATGACCAGTTTCATTATACTAAGCTAATTAAATCAAAAGTTATTAGCATTTTTGTCAAGTTTGTTATAACTTTTGACCACAAGGTGGCACTGCCCCAAAACTTTTTGAGTACCTTCAGGGCATGGAGTGGAAGTCACATACCGAGTTTAGTAACAATACACTAATGCATTTGTAAAATATAGCATTTTAGCACATAATTCAAAATGGCCGACAGCCAAAATGGCCGATATGGTAAAATTGAATATCAGACGACTCGGCATGCCGTCCTGAATGTAACGAGACCACTTTTATGATTTTTGGACAAACGGTTCAAAAGTTATAAGCAAAAACAGCCATTTTTTGTATCTCCGGACCAGTAGGTGGCGCTGCGCCGAAACACTGCATGTTGCCTCAAGTCATGCTTGTGATGACATGTACCAAGTTTGGTTTGAATACGATAAAGCGTTGCGGAGATATTGCCTTAAGAGTGCTTTTGCAACCGCTACGTAAAATTTGTTTGCGCGTTTATCGCAAATGATTTGACGAATCAACTTGATTTGCAAGATTTTTTGTCAGCATGGTCTGAAGATGATCTGGTTCAATTTTCGTGCAAATCGGATGAACCGTCTAGGACGAGTTCGCAAAAGTAGGTTTTTCGGTTAATTAAAAATGGCGGGAAAATTATTATGACGGAAAATGACGTCATAGGGTGCAATCGAAATGGCTTGAGCCAAGGAATCAGAGGAAAAAAGAATTTCGTTTCTAGCCCTTATGGTTCAAAAGTTATTAGCATAAACATGAGTCTAATTTTGGACTGATGGTGGCGCTAGAGGGATTGAGTTAGAGACTCAAAATTTGCTATGGTGACATTTCAGACTGTCCTCTATTAGTGTGCCAAATTTCATAACTTTTTACCATACGGTTCTATGGGCTGCCATAGACTTCGTGGCGGAAGAAGAAGAAGAAGAAGATGAATAATAATAATAATAGGAACGGGAACGGTTTCAATAGGTGCCTTCGCACCTTCGGTGCTTGGCCCCTAATAATAAGAACGGGAACGGTTTCAATAGGTGCCTTCGCACCTTCGGTGCTTGGCCCCTAATAATAATAATAAGAACGGGAACGGTTTCAATAGGTGCCTTCGCACCTTCGGTGCTTGGCCCCTAATAATAAATATAGCTGCAAGCAGCAATACCGGGGCCAAGCGCAAAGAAGAAGACAAGACATGCCAAAATGGCTGGCAGTGTCAGATCAACTGGAGCAATGAGCAATTAATCACGTTTTAAGATGATTTTAGGCAAAAGGCTGAAAAATGCATTGTAGTCTGACAGTGTCAGACCAACTGCATCAATGAACAATTATACAGTTTAAGAAGATTAGGCAAAATGGCTGAAATATCATATACAGAGTCACTGATAATATAAGTTAATGGTTTATCACTTTTGACCAATAGGTGGCACAGTTACGAAATTGATGTGGTGTGGTCAGAATAAGGGAACAATGACACATGCAAAGTTTGATGCCAATATGTCAAAGCATTGCAGAGATACAGCCTCAAGAGTCATTTTGGCATCATGCCTCAAATTTGTCGCTGCGGTTTACAAAAACAGTTTCATCTATTGATGCAAAATCCCTAACTTTTTGTTGACACAGTCTGAAGATGATACGATTCAATTTTGGTGGAAATTGGACAAACGGTCTAGGATGAGTTTGAAAAAGTAGATTTTGATCAAATAAGAACATTGAGGACAGGATGTTTGACCAAATATGGCAAAATTAGTATCTATGTTCTCGGCATGAGCCAATAAATGTATTATGACCAGTTTCATTAAACTAGGCTAATTTAATCAAATGTTATTAGCATGTTTGTAAATTTTGTTATAACCTCTGACCACAAGGTGGCACTGCCCCAAAACTTTTTGAGTACCTTCAAAGCATGGTGCGGAAGACATGATTTTTGGACAAACAGTTCAAAAGTTATAAGCAAAAATAGCCATTTTTTGTATCTCCGGACCAGTAGGTGGCGCTGCACCGAAACGCTGCATGTTGCCTCAGGTCATGCTTGTGATGACATATACCAAGATTGGTTTGAATATGATAAAGCGTTGTGGAGATATAGGCTTATGAGTGTTTTTGCAACCGCTACGCAAAATTTGTGTGCGCGTTTATCAAAAACGATTTGACAAATCAACTTGATTTGCAAGATTTTTTGTCAGCATGGTCTGAAGATGATATGGTTCAATTTTCGTGCAAATCGGATGAACTGTCTAGGACGAGTTCGCAAAAGTAGGTTTTTTGGAAAATTAAAAATGGCGGGGAAATTATCATAACCGAAAATGACATCATAGGGTGCAATTGAATCGGCATGAGCCAATGACTCTATTATGACCAGTTTCATTATACTAGGCTAATTTAATCAAAAGTTATTAGCATTTTTGTCAAGTTTGTTATATCTTTTGACCACTAGGTGGCACTGCCCTAAAACTTTTTGAGTACCTTCAGGGCATGGCATGGAAGTCACATACCGAGTTTAGTAACAATACACTAATGCATTTGTAAAATATAGCATTTTTTGACAAAATTCAAAATGGCCGACAGCCAAAATGGCCGATATGGTAAAATTGAATATCAGACGACTCGGCATGCCGTCCTGAATGTAACGAGACCACTTTTATAATTTTTGGACAAACAGTTCAGAAGTTATAAGCAAAAATTGCATTTTTTCGTATCTCCGGACCAGTAGGTGGCGCTGCGCCGAAACGCTGTATGTTGCCTCAAGTCATGCTTGTGATGACATGTACCAAGTTTGGTTTGAATACGATAAAGCGTTGCGGAGATATTGCCTTAAGAGTGTTTTTGCAACCGCTACGTAAAATTTGTTTGCGCGTTTATCGCAAATGATTTGACGAATCAACTTGATTTGCAAGATTTTTTGTCAGCATGGTCTGAAGATGATCTGGTTAAATTTTCGTGCAAATCGGATGAACCGTCTAGGACGAGTTCGTAAAAGTAGGTTTTTCGGAAAATTCAAAATGGCGGGAAAATTTTTATGACGGAAAATGACGTCATAGGGTGCAATGGAATCGTCTTGAGCCAAGGAATCAGAGGAAACAAGATTTTTGTTTCTAGCCCGTATGGTTCAAAAGTTATTAGCATAAACATGAGTCAAATTTTGGACTGATGGTGGCGCTAGAGGGATTGAGTTTGAGACTCCAAATTTGCTACGGTGACATTTCAGACTGTCCTCTATTAGTGTGCCAAATTTCACAACTTTTTACCATACGGTTCTATGGGCTGCCATAGACTTCGTGGCGGAAGAAGAAGAAGAAGAAGAAGATGAATAATAAATATAGCTGCAAGCAGCAATACCGGGGCCAAGCGCAAAGAAGAAGACAAGACATGCCAAAATGGCTGGCAGTGTCAGATCAACAGGAGCAATGAGCAATTAATCACGTTTTAAGATGATTTGAAGCAAAAGGCTGAAAATGCATTGTAGTCTGAGAGTGTCAGACCAACTGCAACAATTAACAATTATACAGTTTAAGAAGATTAGGCAAAATGGCTGAAATATCATATATTGAGTCACTGATAATGTAAGTTAATGGTTTATCACTTTTGACCAATAGGTGGCACAGATACGAAATTGATGTGGTGTGGTCAGAATAAGGGAACAATGACACATGCAAAGTTTGATGCCAATATGTCAAAGCATTGCAGAGATACAGCCTCAAGAGTCATTTTGGCATAATGGCTCAACTTCGTCGTTGCGGTTTACAAAAATGGTTTCATCTATTGATGCAAAATCCCTAACTTTTTGTTGACACAGTCTGAAGATGATACGATTCGATTTTGGTGGAAATTGGACAAACGGTCTAGGATGAGTTTGAAAAAGTAGGTTTTGATCAAATAAGAACATTGAGGACAGGATGTTTGACCAAATATGGAAAAAATAGTATCTCTGTTCTCGGCATGAGCCAATGACTGTATTATGACCAGTTTCATTAAACTAGGCTAATTTAATCAAAAGTTATTAGCATGTTTGTAAATTTTGTTATAACCTCTGACCACAAGGTGGCACTGCCCCAAAACGTTTTGAGTACCTTCAAAGCATGGTGCGGAAGATATGATTTTTGGACAAACAGTTCAAAAGTTATAAGCAAAAACAGCCATTTTTTGTATCTCCGGACCAGTAGGTGGCGCTGCGCCGAAACACTGCATGTTGCCTCAAGTCATGCTTGTGATGACATGTACCAAGTTTGGATTGAATACGATAAAGCGTTGTAGAGATATAGCCTTATGAGTGTTTTTGCAACCGCTACGTAAAATTTGTGTGCACGTTTATCAAAAACGATTTGACGAATCAACTTGATTTGCAAGATTTTTTGTCAGCATGGTCTGAAGATGATCTGGTTCAATTTTCGTGCAAATCGGACAAACCGTCTAGGACGAGTTCGCAAAAGTAGGTTTTTTGGAAAATTAAATATGGCGGGGAAATTATCATAACCGAAAATGACGTCATAGGATGCAATTGAATCGGCATGAGCCAATGAATGTATTATGACCAGTTTCATTATACTAAGCTAATTAAATCAAAAGTTATTAGCATTTTTGTCAAGTTTGTTATAACTTTTGACCACAAGGTGGCACTGCCCCAAAACTTTTTGAGTACCTTCAGGGCATGGAGTGGAAGTCACATACCGAGTTTAGTAACAATACACTAATGCATTTGTAAAATATAGCATTTTAGCACATAATTCAAAATGGCCGACAGCCAAAATGGGCGATATGGTAAAATTGAATATCAGACGACTCGGCATGCCGTCCTGAATCTAACGAGACCACTTTTATGATTTTTGGACAAACGGTTCAAAAGTTATAAGCAAAAACAGCCATTTTTTGTATCTCCGGACCAGTAGGTGGCGCTGCGCCGAAACACTGCATGTTGCCTCAAGTCATGCTTGTGATGACATGTACCAAGTTTGGTTTGAATACGATAAAGCGTTGCGGAGATATTGCCTTAAGAGTGCTTTTGCAACCGCTACATAAAATTTGTTTGCGCGTTTATCGCAAATGATTTGACGAATCAACTTGATTTGCAAGATTTTTTGTCAGCATGGTCTGAAGATGATCTGGTTAAATTTTCGTGCAAATCGGATGAACCGTCTAGGACGAGTTCGCAAAAGTAGGTTTTTCGGTTAATTAAAAATGGCGGGAAAATTATTATGACGGAAAATGACGTCATAGGGTGCAATCGAAATGTCTTGAGCCAAGGAATCAGAGGAAAAAAGAATTTCGTTTCTAGCCCTTATGGTTCAAAAGTTATTAGCATAAACATGAGTCTAATTTTGGACTGATGGTGGCGCTAGAGGGATTGAGTTAGAGACTCAAAATTTGCTATGGTGACATTTCAGACTGTCCTCTATTAGTGTGCCAAATTTCATAACTTTTTACCATACGGTTCTATGGGCTGCCATAGACTTCGTGGCGGAAGAAGAAGAAGATGAATAAATAGGAACGGGAACGGTTTCAATAGGTGCCTTCGCACCTTCGGTGCTTGGCCCCTAATAATAAGAACGGGAACGGTTTCAATAGGTGCCTTCGCACCTTCGGTGCTTGGCCCCTAATAATAATAATAGGAACGGGAACGGTTTCAATAGGTGCCTTCGCACCTTCGGTGCTTGGCCCCTAATAATAATAGGAACGGGAACGGTTTCAATAGGTGCCTTCGCACCTTCGGTGCTTGGCCCCTAAAAAAACACACACACCAAAAAGCATAACAAAAGTAGTCTATGATGTTTGCCATTTGGGATAGGGCCTTGGAGTGTGTGTGCACAGATGAACAATGGATGCTGGCACAATTTTATAAAAAATGCTTAGATATCAGATTGTTCTTCTCTAAAACTAAAATAGAAATTGAAATTGCTATTGCTATTATATTACATTTATCCAAGTAAATAATTTTTGCATGAACAAACAATGGCTTTTAAAGCAAGAGGGGAAACACACTTCTCCATATTTATGTGTAGGTTTAAATGTTTGTACTGGGAATGCATGACACTAAATGCATATCACATTTCAGGAAATGGAAACTGAGTAGAAATCCTCCCCCTATGTTCACACCCCTTCTCAGCAGGACAGCCAAGCTGAGGAACTTGCTGATTCAGCACTGGAAACAAAGTCTTCCTGCCCCACCCTTCCCAGTGGATTCACCATTCCACAAACAGCTCCTCACATCAGGAGAGCTTCTTCTGTGGTCTATTGTTTCATGCTGTCTCAACCCTATAGCCAACCAACATGGACATTGCATGAACCCCAAACTGCACACAATGTGCACTGTGAAAAGTTTTATGAGAGGTTAATAGGTTAATTCAGCCCATTTTTCTCTGCTACTGACACGAAAAAGTGGTAGCTGTTTCAAAGAGTGTGTGGGGGGGGGGGGGGGGGGTACCTTCCTCTTCCAGGCTTTTTCACTTTCCTGCAGCTGGGAGTAACGGTCAGCCAGGGAAGCCTGGACCACATCGGAGTGTTTATTCTTCTTTATCTTGCCCCGGCAATCATCTTCACCACTCTTAAACTCTGCCAACCTGCCAAATGTAGAGGGAACATATTACAAAAACAGACATAGAAAGTGAACTTTCCACTTAAGAAGCTTCTGTGCTTAGACTGTGTCATCAGTATAACAAACATCCCTTCAATTACTTTTTTTTTTTTTTCAAAGCTGAGTAAAAGGTAAAAACTTAGAAGTGCATGTCGTTCCTTGGTGCACATGAAGGAGATGTAGGTTCAAACCCAGGAGATATACTAATAGTCTATTTAACAGATATTTGCGATCAATATTCGATGAATACCGATATTCAAACTTTTCTATGCATTGCACTTTGAACTACTCAAAAAACAAACAAACAAAAAATAATTATATATATTTCTTTTTCTTTTTTAAAAAATAAAATTGCAACAAGGAGTAAATAAATATTATAAAATAATAAATATCAATAGATATTATTATCATTCTTCTTCTTCTAATATTCATAACATGTGTTTTTATTCTTGCAGTCAACTGATTAATTATTGTCAAAAGCAACAATAAACCAATTATCAGACTTATAAACAAATAATCAGCATCAATCATAACAGTTTCATTAATGCATCTGGCAGATGATTTTATCCAAAGCAACTTCTGTTGCATACATATTAACAGTTCATGTATTTCCTGAGAATCAAACCTATGACATTGGCGTTGCTAGAGCCATGCTCTACTGTTTGAGTTACATGAATGCTGTTAAAGTCCCCCTGTAGTCAATAATTGTATCCCTTAAAACTCTAACCTGACTCCGCCCTCCTACGTACTTCCGCTCAATTTTAATTTTCCTTCAGTACTCCATCTGGGATTGCTGTATAGTCTTATGTTTTCTCCGAAAAAAATGTTACCGGTCCAATCAGCGAACAGAGGGAGTGGCTGAGAGCGATGACGTTGATGTTGTGCGCTAGTTTGAGATGTAGTTCAGTAATGGCGGCGGAGAAAAGAAGCGAGTGAAGCCATTCATTCCTGGCACCGCTGCCGAATATCCAGAAGTTAAAACCAGAGCAAGAACAATCTTTGCTGAGTTTTGTTGGTGGCCATGATGTTGTGGTCCAGGAAAAGTTTGATTTACCAGCTCGCTCCATTAGTGGTGAAGGAGTTGCTGAAGCCGTCCGTCTCCCACCATCCACGTTAAAATCCCCGGCCGAATTACCGACTGTTTTAGACAAACACCAAGGTCGTGTGATAATTGAATTGCTCTCCGAATCCACATCTCTGAGTTTTCAAGAACATATCTTATATCTTATCTATATCTTTGACCAGAATATACCATTTTTGACAACTGCAGAGCACCGTGCGGTTGCGTGCGCTGTAATTTGGATGCATTTCTAGACTTAAAAAAATAAAAAGAAGAAAAGCACGTAAACATTTGAATTGGGCTGTTATTTACGGTAGCATTTATTCTTATCATACCAAGCATATGACAGCATATTTACAGCATGTACAATCATGTTACGGACCACGAGTGCAGCGCGTTCCTGATCACAAAACTCTCCCCGCCACCGTGAAGAAATCACAATCCGAATGCACAAGGTTTTATCACTGAGGTGGTGTGCACATTTATTTGCGGACTTCAATGTGAGAATCAAAGGCGAATGGCGCATGACATGCGTCACGAACAAACGTTAGCTGTTGGTTATGGCAGATCAGAGTGACTCTGAGCAAATCCAATAGCTTTAAACTTCAACAGAGTTCCCGCCTTCAAGGAAGTAAACGCTTGTCAATGGAGAGTGGCCAGACTCTCTGCACAAATGAAATGTACGAGAGTCTGGTAAGACCAGGCTATTAAAACTCATCTTTGATCACCAAACGCCATAGCTGCACAATGCACAATGGTATCGCTCTTTACATCGTCGGACATATAACGGTAATTAAAGAGCACCTATCATGGAATTTTGAAATTTACCTTTCATGTAGTGTGTAACATAGATCTAAGTGAACAAAAACATCCTGTGATAGCTTGAAATATGACAGTGCACCGTATATATAGTTATTTTCTTTCAAAAGTAAGAGTCGACTCGGAGTCATTTTTAAGAATCGTTAGAAGACCGAAGCTTTTTCTCTGACTAGTTGACGTCAACTTGTCAAGTTATTTGAATACGATACGCCCACTTATTGCGCTCCAAGACGCCAGTGAAAACTAGAAAACATCATGGCCACGAGACGCTGTGTTCTGAAGTGCGACTCAAAAGCAAACTTTTTTCATCTGCCCAAGGATGAGCATTTGAAGACTAGGTGGCTTGAAGACAAACCATACATCGTCGCGATTGAGTGTTTATTATTAGTCGTCAAATGTATGTTTCGCGATCTCAGGAAGCTTTTATTATGGACTTTTATTATGGCACATGGTATCTTCTTCGTCTGTCTGTACCATATATGGATTACATGTGCACAGAGCGCCCTCCGGCTGCCAGTATGAATTGAAAACAACACACAAGAGACTCAATCGCTCATGATTAGGCTATTTCTGCCCATTTTGAGGAAGTATTGAATAAAAAATACTCCTCTGTTTAGAAATTTGACACAGACATATGAGAATCTATCAATAGGTCTCCTCATCTGCACACTTTTGAACTAAAAGCCCTGAGGGATGTTGATTTGTCGTGAGTCTTCGTGAGGAGTTTTTTTATGAATGAGATCAGCTGAGGCTCATATTACAATCAAACAGTACCGACGCGGTTTTCATATTCATAACTCCTGACACATATTAACAAATTACTGTCATTATAAGACTTTGATGGGCGTTCCGTTTCCGAAAATATCTGCACAGACTATACCAATCACAACTGACTGGGTCATCTGACCAATCACCGCAGATTAGCGTCACGTAAAGGCGGGGTTTTGAAAAGTGATTCACTAAAGGAATCATTTGAGAATCGCTGTCAAAACAGGTAAAAATAAATGCATATTATAAGAAAACTAAAGTCTTTTTTGTCATTGCATGCATGCAAAACTGTTGTTGGGGACTTCTAAAACAATATTTGGAACATTTTAAATGCCATGATAGGTGCTCTTTAATATGATTAGCCTTTTGCTTATCAAACAGCTAATAATGTATTGCTAATGTTACATAAACCATGTTCCCATTCGCCATCTCACGGCTGTTCCACTTCAAGCGTGAGCAGTGCGTGAGCTTCACGTCACTGAAGCTGCAGTGAGTATACAAGAGTATTTACACTGGAAGCGTTTGTACAGCGTCACAGCAGCGGCTCCAACGCTAAAAAGAATGCTCACTTATATCATATAAGTGAGTATTTCTTTAAAGACAACTAGCCTATATTTCTTTTTAGAAGTTGGTCATTTATAAACTTGATAGTCTTGAAAGTTTGACATTGGGTTTGATTTGGGTAGTGCTAAAGTCAATATAGGCTACCTGTCTGTGTAAATAAACTAAAAGAAAGTTTATGCGTCATATTTTCTGGCAAGCTTACTTATAATACACTATACTTTTAAACCAGTTTAAATGGGTAAATCTTCTATAAATACTTTGATTCTTTATTTTATTTTCTGACATACTCCAGTTCATGTTAAAGGGGTCATGAACTGGCTTTAACAAAAAAATAATAATAATACTGAATTTGCACATAGTTTGTCTTAAAGCACATTAAAAACACCACATAGACATATAAACAACAACAACATTAAAACATGATTTTCACCACAGGGGGACTTTAAACATTAAAACTCCCTTTCCCTTTCCCATCATACCTCTCTTTGAGGGAGGAGCTCATGCTCCCATCCAGGCTGCTGTCTAGCTCCTCCCCCTCTTCAGATTGGGAGATGGACCGTGTTTTGTCCAAAGAATCTAGGGAAGGAGTGCAAGAAGTCTCACTCGAGCTGCTTTCCTCTCTCTGCAGCCTCCTCTCGTCTCCATCTTCCTCTTCCTCCTCATCATCCTCAACCTTTTCATCCTTGGTCTTCTTTCCATCAGAAACAGTCAGCTCCTTGCAGGTTTTGATGTCAGGAGTTGTGATCCGCTCCAGCTCGGCGGGTTCAGCATCCAGACTGGTTGAGCGGCCCCTTTTCAGGATGCCTTTGATGCTGCACTGACCTGAGTCCTGTCTCTGCAGGACTGGCATGGCAGCTTTTGGCTCTTCTTCCACCTTCAGAACGATCGGCTCTTCTGTGCCCACAGAACACTGCCTCTCTCTCACTTTCTGTTTATTTTGTTTAGCCTAGAAGACACAATGCAAAAAAAGAGGGGATATTATTACCTTCAGTGCAAATTTTGTAAGTTTGTATTGATTGTAAGAAGCATTTTCATGAAACAATGGTTTCATATAAGTAATTTGTAACTTTTTTATTCAATGATTTGTGGCAACTCAAAAATGTTTACTGAAGTCCTTGTGTCATGTGGTATTTTTTATGTATTACAATGTATATTTGGCCATGAGAGACACAATCACTGCTTAAGAAAGATCTTGCCAGTAAAAAATTGAAACAAAGCCCTGTCTGTGGGTCTCATTTTGGAGTAAAACAACATAAAAAAAACAAGCGCTGGCCCCCAGACCCTTCGTTATTCCTCAAAACAGGCACAACAATTATTTTTCTCTCCCAAAAGGAGAAAGAGAAGGAGATAAAGAGGGGCGAAAGAGAGTGAGAGTGAAGGAGTGAAAAACAGTTGGTGGTCTGTTTAACAGCAGCACAACCACATACCCCTCAGGGAGGAACACAGAAACACAGTAACCCAGAGAGAAAGAGAGAGCGAGAGAAAACAACAGGAGGTCTGGAGCCACTGCTGATCATATGAGGACAATACAGGAAAATGAGGAGCTGTCATAGAAGCATATAGCTGTTGTAATCGTAATTATTACTCAAACAAATCAAGAGAACATCAAGTTCCAATCATATATTGGAACTTACTCTCCACATTATGAAAAGCTTAAGAAGCATCTCTCAAAAACTAAAAGAGTGAAATTCCTAATATTGATTCCAATAATTGCATTTGTGCCACAGAGGTTGAATGCATTTGTGCATTTATTCAGTGAAGGAACACAGACTGGCTGTAATGCACTTTAATTTGAACAAAATATTGCACTGGAGATCGCTAAACTGTAACATACATATTTGTCTGTTTTTTTATTCTTTTTCTTAGTGCAGATAGCGCACATGTACATGGTTGCTAGGTTGGGAAGATTAAAGGGGTCATGAATTGAGAAATCAACTTTCCCTTGACCTTTTGATATATAAAAGGTCATGGTAATATAAGAATATCCAGCAAGTTTCAGAGCTGAAAACGTCCTCAGTTAGTCAAAGAAAAGCTTTGATTGACACCAGGCCCAGCAAACAATCGATCGTAGAATGTGCCAGGCTATGATGTCAGAGTGTAATGAAACACCGCCTCAACAGAAGAAGAACAACGGCTGATTCTGTAGCCCCGCCCACCGACTCGTGCCACTAACACAACACAGGATTACATACATTTTTGAAAATCTAAAAATGCAGAATGTCTCCTGTGATGGGTAGGCAGTGTGTGTGTGTGTGTGTGTGTGTGTGTATGTGTGTGTGTGATGGGTAGGTTTAAGGGCAGGGGCAGTGTGTGTGTGTGTGTGTGTGTGTGTGATGGGTAGGTTTAGGGGTAGGGGCAGTGTGTGTGTGTGTGTGATGGGTAGGTTTAGGGGTAGGGGCAGTGTGTGTGTGTGTGTGTGATGGGTAGGTTTAGAGCCAGGGGCAGTGTAGGGGGATAGAATATACGGTATAAAAACCATTACGCCTATGGAAAGTCCCCATAAAACATGAAAACCGTGTGTGTGTGTGTGTGTGTGTGTGTGTGTGTGTGTGTGTGTGTGTGTGTGTGTGTGTGTGTGTGTGTGTGTGTGTGTGTGTGTGTGTGTGTGTGTGTGTGTGTGTGTGTGTGTGTGTGTGTGTGTGTGTGTGTGTGTGTGTGTGTGTGTGTGTGGTGTGTGTGTGTGGTGTGTGGTGTGTGGTGTGTGGTGTGTGGTGTGTGGTGTGTGTGTGTGGTGTGTGTGTGTGTGTGTGTGTGTGTGTGTGTGTGTGTGTGTGTGTGTGTGTGTGTGTGTGTGTGTGTGTGTGTGTGTGTGTGTGTTGCACGGTTTGTGCTTATATCCACCGATCGGATGGGCCAAGTAATAAAAAAATAACATTCCAATCAATCTCAGGTGGATGACAGATAAATCATTGTGTTTGTTTGATAAAGATTGTAGCATCTGGAGTCGGCCTGGACAGGATCAAAGATGAGTTGATTACAGGGAACATCCGAGATGCCTCTATCTTTCTTAGCTTTGCATATAAATTAGGGTCCAGCATAAAGACACTCTGAGAGGACTCACACGCATTATTTTATTCTCAGCACAAAGAACCATGCAAGTATAAATTCTATCGAAATTTAGATGCGTTAAGATATTCTACTTAAGGTGATAATGTTCTTTGCTGGCTCGCTATGGATATGTTTTGTGAAATTGCCATTCCGGACCCTTCTCTACCCTTTTCCCTTTCTCTTCTTTCTTTCTTTTCTCCTCATCCTCTTAGATTAGATTAGATTAGATTCAACTTTATTGTCATTACACAAGTACAAGTACAAGGCAACGAAATGCAGTTTAGGTCTAACCAGAAGTGCAATAGCAGCAAGTGCAGGATATACAATGGATGCGTAAGTGCAGGACATGGATATGTACTGAATATGTATAAATATGTATAAATAGAGAGACGTTACTACTATAAACAGAACTGAATTTACAGGTGAATATGTACAGTGAATAAATATACAGATGGCTATTACTATAAACAGAATTTACAGGTGAATATGTACTATGAATACAATATACAGATGGCTATTACTATAAACAGAATTTTACAAATAGAGGTATACAATAATATGCTAGGCTAATATGAGGAATAGCAGTGGATTAGGGTAGTGCAATAAATTATGGACAGAGCTATCCGGAAAAAAAAAAAAGTGTAAAGTGCAGTGGAAAGTGGTTGCATATTACAGTTAGAAGTACAGTGCAAGATGCAAATGTAAACATTGGTACTATAAATACAGTCGGCAGTGCAAATGAGCATAATCCAGTTAAGATATGGCAGTGCAAGATGCATATGTAAACAGTTGTTACTGTGATAAACAGTCGGTAGTGCAAATAACAAAGTGAAGGAAGATGTGAGGTAGGAGAGTTATCAGTTTATGAGGGAAGTGGATCAACGGGGGTTTGAGTTCAATAAAGAGACAGCTCTGGGGAAAAAACTGTTCTTTAGTCTGCTGGTCCTGGTCCGGTGGATCCTGAAACGCCTGCCGGAGGGCAGGAGAGAAAACAGTCTGTGGGCTGGGTGAGAGGAGTCCTTGAGGATGCTGCGAGCTCGATGCAGGCAGCGTTTCCTCTGGATGTGCTCGATGGCAGGCAGTGGAGTCCCTGTGATGCGCTGGGCAGTTTTCACCACCCGCTGCAGTGCCTTGCGCTCCGCAACAGAGCAGCTCCCATACCATACTGCCACACAGTTGATCAGGATGCTTTCTATTGCGCAGCGATAGAAGTTCACCAGGATAGCCGAGGAGAGCTGATTCTTCCTCAGTGTCCTCAGGAAGAAGAGGCGCTGGTGAGCCTTCTTGACCAGGCTGGAGGTGTTGGTCGTCCACGACATGTCCGCCGAGATGTGGATCCCCAGGAACTTGAAACTGGAGACACGTTCAACAGCCATTCCATTGATGTGGATGGTGTCGTGTGTGCCTCTTGACTCCTTCCTGAAGTCCACGATGAGCTCCTTCGTTTTGGTGGTGTTGAGGAGCAGGTTATTATCAGCGCACCATGTGGCCAGGTGCTGGATCTCCTCCCGATAGGCAGTCTCATCGTTGTTGCTGATGAGCCCAATCACCGTAGTGTCGTCCGCAAACTTGACGATAGAATTAGATCCATACACAGGCTTGCAGTCGGCGGTGAAGAGGGAGTAGAGAAACGGACTTAGCACACAGCCCTGTGGTACACCAGTGTTGAGTGTGATGGATGTTTCTTTCGTTACTTTTCGTTATTCTGTTTATACATGTATTCTTTTAGTCGTATGTAATCGTAGTATCAATTTTAAAACCATTATATCCACGTTGATTGTCATTGTTGCCGCTCCCAAGACGGAGTCACTTTAAATGTTCAGATCTAGCTACGAGCTCTTATAAGTATCTTTGACTGCTTTAACTAATATCCTACTAGTTCGGAAAGTTTATCCTTTGTGTCCAGACGGATAATCTTCCCGAAGATTTGGTAGAAAGAATAAACTTTGGGAGAGATGATAAAAGATTGTACTGCTCATTCGTTAGACGAACGGATCAGATGAATTTTGAATCAATTCTTTAAAGGTTATTTTGTAAAGATTTAATATATATCCGTAGTTAATTGCAATCAATTGTTGTTAACCATATATACAGGGAGTGCAGAATTATTAGGCAAATTAGTATTTTGACCACATCATCCTCGTTATGCATGTTGTCTTACTCCAAGCTGTATAGGCTGGAAAGCCTACTACCAATTAAGCATATTAGGTGATGTGCATCTCTGTAATGAGAAGGGGTGTGGTCTAATGACATCAACACCCTATATCAGGTGTGTATAATTATTAGGCAACTTCCTTTCCTTTGGCAAAATGGACTGGGCCAAGACTGGGCCAAGAAATATCTCAAGACTGATTTTTCTAAGGTTTTATGGACTGATGAAATGAGAGTGAGTCTTGATGGGCCAGATGGATGGGCCCGTGGCTGGATTGGTAAAGGGCAGAGAGCTCCAGTCCGACTCAGACGCCAGCAAGGTGGAGGTGGAGTACTGGTTTGGGCTGGTATCATCAAAGATGAGCTTGTGGGGCCTTTTTGGGTTGAGGATGGAGTCAAGCTCAACTCCCAGTCCTACTGCCAGTTTCTGGAAGACACCTTCTTCAAGCAGTGGTACAGGAAGAAGTCTGCATCCTTCAAGAAAAACACGATTTTCATGCAGGACAATGCTCCATCACACGCGTCCAAGTACTCCACAGCGTGGCTGGCAAGAAAGGGTATAAAAGAAGAAAATCTAATGATATGGCCTCCTTGTTCACCTGATCTGAACCCCATTGAGAACCTGTGGTCCATCATCAAATGTGCGATTTACAAGGAGGGAAAACAGTACACCTCTCTGAACAGTGTCTGGAAGGCTGTGGTTGCTGCTGCACGCAATGTTGATGGTGAACAGATCAAAACACTGACAGAATCCATGGATGGCAGGCTTTTGAGTGTCCTTGCAAAGAAAGGTGGCTATATTGGTCACTGATTTGTTTTTGTTTGGTTTTTGAATGTCAGAAATGTATATTTGTGAATGTTGAGATGTTATATTGGTTTCACTGGTAAAAATAAATAATTGAAATGGGTATAAATTTAGTTTTTTGTTAAGTTGCCTAATAATTATGCACAGTTCACCTGCACACACATATATCCCCCTAAAATAGCTAAAACTAAAAACTACTTCCAAAAATATTCAGCTTTGATATTAAAGGTCCCATTCCGCATGATCCCATTGTTCAAACTTTAGTTGGTGTGTAATGTTGCTGTTAGAGCATAAATAATACCTGTAAAATTATAAAGCTCAAAGTTCAATGCCAAGCGAGATATTTTATTTAACAGAAGTTCCCTTTCAAAGCCTACAGCGAACGGCTGGCTTGGACTACATCCTGGTACTTCCTTCTATAATTACGTCAGTAGAGCAGTAGAACAGACTAACCTCCGCCCACAAAGAAACGCGAAAAAGGGGGCGCGGTCTTGTTGCTGTCCCACGTGGAGAAGCGGACGTGTCGCGTGGAGAAAAGGAACTGTTGTGTTGAGTGTGTTTATCGCCATGTCGTCGAGACGCTGTTATTTTCATCCAGGAGTCAAATCACCTTTGTTTGGCTTTCCCAGGGACGCTGTAGAGATTATTGAACGCATCCATCTCTCCGTTTAGAGGCGTGACCTTTCCAACATGCGCTAAGCTGCTGTCGAATCACAACACAGGAACTGCTGGCACGTGCGCTAAGCTGCGGTCGAATTACAACACGGTAAGCGCTGGCACAATCAGAACTCGTTACGTATTTCTGAAGGAGGGACTTCATAGAACAGGGAAATCACCAGCCGTTTTTAGGACAGTGGAAACAGCGGTACACAGATAAGTACATTGTGTGAAAAATACTGTGTTTTTTTACACGCGAAATATGAACACATGTTATATTGCACACTGTAAACACAATCAAAGCTTCAAAAAAACACGAAGAACGGGACCTTTAATGAGTTTTTTGTGTTCATTGAGAACATGGTTGTTGTTTAATTATTAATGTTGTAAAATTAATCCTCAAAAATACAACTTGCCTAATAATTCTGCACTCCCTGTATATGGGTGGCAGTGGCTCAGTGGTTCATGTAGATTGTCTACAAACTGGAAGGTTGGTGGTTCGATCCCCGGTTCCACCTGACCAAGTGTGGAGGTGTCCATGAGCAAGACCCCTAACCCCAGCTTCTCCAGATGAGCTGGATGAGCCTTGCATGGCTTACACTGCCGTCGGTGTGTGAATGAGTGTGTGAATGAGTGTGTGAATGAGTGTATGAATGAGTGTATGAATGGGTGAATGTGAGGCAATTGTAAAGCGCTTTGGATGGCCATAGGTCTGTTAAAAGCGCTATATAAATGCAGTCCATTTATCATTTACCATAAATTGCATAAATACCTAGGTAAGGTATTTCCCTTTTGGGTGATTTTAGAGATTTATGATTTGATCATAACCTGTTATGATTAATCATAAACAACTAAATATTAATACCCATAATTCCCTATTGAGCTAATTTTAATTTAAAGCTACACTGTGTAACTTTTTTAGTCTATTCTTAGCTAAAAACACTTAGTTCTTTCAAAAATATATGTGCTCATTAATGTATATTTACTTATTTCAAGTAATAAAGTATTCTCATAAGTTTATAATATGCCATTGAAAATACATAAGGTAATGGGATCTAATGGTGGTCGCCATGTTGCCCCTCCATCTTGAAAGTACATTAGCCAAAGAGGGACATACCCGTAAATTCAAGCTTCGCCTTTCGCGTTTTAACCGGTTTTGGCACTCGATGGCACTGTACAAAATTCCCTGCCTCGCGCATGTGCGCGTCAACTTGTTCAGACTTGTCTGGTGCATGCGCAGAGAGTTTTCATCTCAGCAGCTCCAGTAACAGAGTTATACAGAGTTTTCCTGGCTTGTTTATTCCTCAAAAGTCTGTTTTTCCATGTGTGGTATTTCTGTGTGTTAATAACTCCGTAAGTAATAATAGTTATTGTCATTGTAGATGTGTTTCAGAGTGTGTCATCGCGTAATTCAGTTGATGTCACCTCAGAAGTATTTTTGTGTCAACATACAATAGCGTAATGCTCACCTATTTGAATAATCATTCATTTATTTTGTTATCAACAATGTTTATTCGTTTATAGAAAATATTTGCTTGTAATGTATGTTGATGGAAATATGTATCAGGTCTGATCGGCATATTAACAATTGTTATACAGAGCGCACTGCAGTGCTAAAGCTGCGCACACACTTTGATAACCGGACACCGCTTGTTAGCAGCAGCAGCGGCAGCTCCGCTCCTTTTAATGCAGCTGCATTTAGCGTCTATATATGGTACAATAAGCTCTGGTTTACGGTTACATTATACAAATGTAACTTATAAGTATAGTTATACAGTTCTTAACTGTGTATCTTATGTCATGTCATTATCATGTATATTTACCATCCTTATTTGTTCTCTCACAGAAACCACATTTATATACATATCCACGCAAACCTGTTTATGCCTTGCAATTGGATGACTGAATAAACATTACTATCATCAAAGTTCACTCTGGATTAGCTGCAGTTCTTTCTAGCCGAATAATTAGGCCAGTTGAGTTCCAACCATCCCACTGCACACAGAATATCCCACAGGCACCGTGTCGAATGTGGACGAGGTCGAACTGGAAGCCATGTTAATCTTGGACTAAATCGGCCACCGTAGGAGTTGAAACGAAATCGGAATTGAGAGGAAGAGAAACTAAAATTCACTGAATGGTCATATACCTTTTCACCGCTAGATGGGGGAAAATATCACACAGTGTAGCTTTAATAACATATGTGGCCGAGATGCTACAAGATATTTTGCGAGCCCTGTGGGACGAATCATTTCAGTGGCCGTTTCTCCACACGCTTTCAAAACAATTCCTTGTGTACTCATTGCAAATATGCAAAACTGTTATCCAATCCTGGCCATGGGCGTTTACTTTCAAGTCTTCAGTGCAGCACGCCCATCAAAACCGAGCGTTTCTTGAAAGAGCCTCAAAACCAGGGTAGAAAATAGTATTACTTATTACTTATTCATTATGATGTTTCTGAATGTAAAAACCACGCAAACGTCATAAGTTGACCTCAGACAACAGTATAATTTTTTTTTTAAAGCCAGTTCATGACCCCTTTAAGTTAAATATTGGGGAGGAAATGTATCCACTTAAATCCACTTAAAAATGCATTTATGGAACACAAATGACGATATTTTTGATGAAATCCTAGTGCTTTCTCACCCCTCCATAGAAATGTAGTAAAAACATCTACATTAACATTTCGTTAAAATCGTCCATGTGACTCCAGTGGTTCAACCTTATTTATATGAAGTGACAAGTATACTTTTTGTGAGCAAAAAACGGACAAAAATAATTACTTTATTCAACAATTTCTTCTAGCTTGTGTCAGACTCTTACACTGTCGACACCGTGTCAACACAGGCTAGAAGAAATTGTTGAATAAAGTTGTTGTTTTTGTTTGTTTTTACGCACAAAAAGTATACTCGTTGCTTCATAAAATTAAGGTTGAATCACTGGAGTCACATGGATGATTTTTACGATGTTTTTACTACCTTTCTGGGCCTTGAAAGTGTTAGTTAAATAGCTGTCTATGGAGGGGTCAGAAAGCTCTCGTATTTCATCAAAAATATCTTAATTTGTGTTCAGAATATGAACGGAGGTCTTACGGGTTTGAAACGACATGAGGGTGAGTAATTGATGACAGAATTTTAATTTTCGGGCGAACTAACCCTTTAAGAGAAAAGCTCTGATTGGGAGATTTTAAATTTGATTAATTGTACAGACCTCATTTCAAGGAATCTGCTGATTCTTTACTATGACAGCAAACAGCATTAACACACAATGCTGATTAACCAAGCTCTTCTACTCTAGAGAAACCCAACTGGCCAACTTTTTCACTGATTATCTAGAATATATCCATTGTGGAGGAGCCAATAAATTATGACATTCTCTTCAATTTGAGTTGTGTAGCATTACTGCTTACCATTTCTTCTCTCTCATTCTCATTTTCCTCGTTTATTGCATCCTGCTCTCCTGCAGTGAAAGGCTGGAAGTGGGAGATCTTCTCATCCTGTCTGAGATTTATTCTTTCTCCAGAACTTTTCTCACCCTCATATGATGAGGAATGGCTACAGAGAGAAGAAACAGTTTTGGCATCTCATTTTATAATAACATTTATTATTGTATATATCATTTAATTATTTGTTCATTCAAAAAGATGAGTATGTGTGATTAGGGGAGAATAGCAGATGATTTGTGTCAAATAAACAAATTAAAACAGATGCTCTGATGTATAATGTTATTTGAGGAATCAGGCTGCTTTCCATAAAGTTAATCATTGTGGCTATTTACACATATTAAGGTGAGTCATAGAGATGTCTGCCGCCAAACACTGAAGGCAAAAAAGCATTCAGTCCAAATTCCACAGATTCAACACTCAACTCAAACATACACAAACAGAACATATAATCTACACTAATACCTCACACTAGCTGACAAGAAAACACAACTAATATTGATATTAACAAACACACATAAAACTACACATAGATACAGTTGCAAGAAAAAGTATGTGAACCGCTTACAGAATCAGTGAAAATGTGAATAATTTTAACTTAATAAGAGAGATCATACACAATGCATGTTATTTTTTATTTAGTACTGTCCTGAATAAGATATTTTTCATAAAAAATGTTTACATATAATCCACGAGACAAAAAAACAGCTGAATTTATTAAAATGACCCCATTCAAAAAGTTTATTAACCATTGATTCTTAATACCGAGTGTCATTGCCTGGATGATTCACAACTGTTTTTTGTTTTGTTTTGTGATGGTTGTTCTTGAGTCCCTTGTTTGTCCTGAGCAGTTAAACTGTAAGCCTGGTCTTACCAGACTCTTGTACATTTCATTTGTGCAGAGAGTCTGGCCACTCTCTATTGACAAGCATTCACTTTCTTGAAGCCGGATGTTGAAGTTTAAAACTATTGGATCTGCCATAACCAATCGCTAACGTTTGGTCGTGACGCATGTCATCTCAAACTAGCGCACGACATCAACGTCATCGTTCTCAGCCACTCCCTCTGTTCGCTGATTGGACCGGTTAAAATTTGACCGGAGAAAACCAGAGAATATACCGCAATCCCAGACGGAGTACTGAAGGAAAATGAACATTGAGCGGAGGAACGTAGGAGGGCGGAGCCAGGCTAGGGAAACTGCCCAATGTTCTTCAGAAAAATCCTTCAAATTCTTCAGTTTTCCAACATCTTTTGCATATGTTAGCCCTCTCTAGCAGTGATTGTATGATTTTGAGATCCATCTTTTCACATTGAGGACAATGGAGGGACTCAAACACAACTATTAAAAAAAAGGTTTAAACATTCACTGATGCTTCAGAAGGAAACACAATGCATTAAGAGCCGGGGGTGAAAACTTATTAAATTTGAAGAGCAAGGTAAATTGTACTTAAAGGAGAACTCCGGTGAATTTTTAAGATAATCTTGATCGTTATACCTTTGTGAGTACTGTCTATAGAAAAAAAAAAAACGAACCGGATTGGTGCTTGCAACACGGAGCTGTTACAGTTAATGCCCAGAGCTTCACTCAGCTAAAACGGTAGTTATGGGGGCACATACATAAAGAGTGTCTTCGTGCCTCTTATCAGACACAAAATGCAATTAAAATGTCTGTCCAACATGAACAGGGCCCTTACATGACAACGAGATGCGTTTAGCCACTTAGCCATTGTTTAAACTCACCTAAATAGTGTTTTAGACGGCAAACTGTAGTCTCGCGCTGAAGTCCCGTGGGAACTCAGTTGTAGCCGGGAAAAGTAAATAGTCCAGGGGGGAGGAGCGTTGTGTGTGTGAAGAGTGATGATCGATGATAGGCTCACAAAGTGAAGAAGAAATGGTTAGCGTTTGTGCCATTCCGAATTGTGGCAACAGAATGCGAAAATACAAGAATTTACATTTTCATCGTCTTACTTTTCATGACCTCGAGATTCTGCAGCTCCTCCCACCTGGACTATTTGCCTTTTCCCGGCTACAACGGAGTTCCCACAGGACTTCAGCGCGAGACTACAGTTTGCCGTCTAAAACACTATTTAGGTGAGTTTAAACAATGGCTAAGTTGCTAAACACATCTCGTTGTCATGTAAGGGCCCTGTTCATGTTGGACAGACATTTTAATTGCATTTTGTGTCTGTTAAGAGGCACAAAGACACTCTTTATGTAGATGCCCCCATAGCTGCCGTGTTAGCTGAGTGAAGCTCTGGGCATTAACTGTAACAGCTCCGTGTTGCAAGCACCAATCCGTTTTTTTGTTTTTTTTCTATAGACAGTACTCACAAAGGTATAACGATCAAGATTATCTTAAAAATTCCCCAGAGTTCTCCTTTAATTTGTCTTCCGGGAAACATGCAAGTATCTTCTGTTGCTTTCGAAAGGCAGTACTTAATGAAAAAAAAATGATATTTAAACAAAATAAGAAACATTTGGACCTCTTCATCCTGCTCAAAAGTTTTCATCCCCCGGCTCTGTGAAAAGATGGATCTCAAAATCATACAGTCACTGCTGGAGAGGGTTCAAATATGCAAAAGATGCTGGAAAACTGAAGAATTTGCAGGACCTGGAGGATTTTTCTGAAGAACATTGGGCAGTTTAACTGCTCAGGACAAACAAGGGACTCAAGAACAACCTTCACAAAACATCAACAAAAAAACAGCCGTGAATCATCCAGGTGACGACACACAGTCTTGAGAATCAATGGTTCATAAACTTTTGAATGGGTCATTTTAATAAATTCCACTATTTTTTTGTCTTGTGGACTATTTGTAAAAAAATGTATATGTAAAATATCTCCTTCAGGACAGTACTAAATAAAAAAATAATGCATTTTGTATGATCCCTCTTATGTTGTTAAAATTATTCACATTTTCACAGATTCTGCAAGTGGTTCACATACTTTTTCTTGCAACTGTACAATCACCCTTTTACACCAGTGTTATTAGTTTATCCTTAAATCTGACCAGCAAATTAAATGTCAATACACATGAAATGAATGGCCATCATCATTTATGGTTTGCATATCTGCAGTGCTAGTTTCAGTTTCCCTTTTTGAATGGCGAATATTATATAATAAACTATTGATACCTGCTGATATAGACTGTTATTATGTTACCATTTTTAAATGCAAAGCACAATCCGGTCACGTTAATTTTACATTTACATTAATAGGATTTATGACGTTAGCTTTGCAAAGTTGCCATGCACAATAAAACAATGGGCACAATTTTTAATCAAACAGTGGACAGCAGAATTTTCCCATTCATTTTTTGCTTTTATAATTAAATAACTGACCGACCATGCATTAAAAACCGTGGCAAATGTTTATAGCTAAAATTCATGGTTGTAAAAACCCTTTTTCCATCTTTTTTTACATAGTCTCTGATTGAGAAAAAGAGACTCTCGTTTTATATTCTCACTTTAAAGCAATCTGTGTGAATCCAAAACCTTTGACCCAGGGCTGTCAAACTACACCCAGAAGATAAAAGCAGACTGTTAAGATCTGAAAAGTGAAGCTTGCAGCGAACTGTGTGCGAAAAATATCTACCACACACACATACGCACTGAAAAGCCATGCAACCCAAAACGTGCATAGGACCTGGATATTGTTGATCTACACCACATCGGACTCAACACACACAATCGTCCAGACCCCTACTGCAAAAACGGAGCCAGATGAGATGGTATCCAGAAGTATTGAGTCTAAAGTTCCAACAAAGTCACATTTATTGTAGACCTCTGTCTTTTGTATAGTAACACCCTATCAAATCACTAAAACCAGACTTTAGAACAGCAGCTTCGGTGAAATATCCATCCCAGAAGCCCTTGATATGTAATTGCATGAGACATTCATACAGTCCAGACTGGACCCAAGGAAGTCGGTAATATGGACTGCTTGGTCATGACTCATGATGCAGCCATCCAGTGAAGGCTAGCAGAGATCTGCTCTTTAATGTAATAAGAAGCAGACCTTTGATCTTTAATATATCAGCCTCACTACGTCGAGAAACATGCAAGTGTGCCACCCACACAAACACGAATAATAACCTCAGACACATGTCATGATTGAGCTACTGGTTTACCTTCTGGACAGCTTATCATTAAAGTATGAAGACAGACATACACTGAAAATAAACACACACACACACACACACACACACACACACACACACACACACACACACACACACTAACACACACACACACACACACAGAGAGAGAGAGTCAGCAGGCTACACAGAGATGCTTATCTGACAGACAGGCATTTTGCATTCAACTGCTATGACTCACTGCCCTCCTGGCAGGAAACAGATCAAAACTAAACCAGCACAGAGGATTACAAACCTCTAAAACTAACCTTGTGTGAATCACCATAGAGGGACAATACACGAATGAAATGTATAGTTCAGCAAAAAATGATCATTTACATACCCTTGTGTCATTTCAAACATATATGAATTATTTTCCTCAATGGAACACAAAAGAAGATATTTTTAACAAAATATCTGTGCAACTTCAGGGGGGTCAATTATAACATAACTTTCATTATTGTCTGAACTAACTCTTTAACTCAAAAGCTTAAACTAGCTGAGAAAATATTTTCCTCTGATTACCTGGTGGAATCTGTCCTCCTCTCACTGAATTCAATCTCTACATTGTAGGTAGTGTCATCTGCTTGGTTCATTGGGGTGGCCGAGATGTCTGTCTTCTCCAGCCCCTGGTGGTCAAAGAGAGGGGGTGGGGAGAGAATTACAGTATATATACAGGAACTACACGAATACAGGAACTTCAAAGCTGAAAGAAAAGAACCATGGGTACTTTCCACATAAAACTAATCTCCAGGGATGGTCAATTCAGAATCTCACAATTAGCCATTCAGAGCCAAGTTGTTTTGTGAAGTCTTTTACAAAGCCTGGGCAGAGCCAGAGGCGCGGAAGGGACCTCTAGGCACACACACACAGTCTGGGAAAAAGCTGTTGTCTTAAGATTGAATGAGGCCAGTGGGAGAAAGGGGCTTGTGGGAGGACGTAGAGGTCAGAGTGGTTTTGACTGCTCTCAATTAACTAGCTTTGAGGGGGGAGAGAAATGTGGAAACTTAGGCGACACTCATTTAATAAATGTTGAAAGAAACGTTTTGAATTAAATGCAAGTTAAGTCAAATGTACCTGTGACATGCTGTCGATTAGCACAGAAAATACTCTTGTCTTGTACCTTACCTTGTAAACAAACTAAAAATAGTGCTTACATTAACACTTACAATGAAAATCTATAGGGCAGGATTTGCACTGGGATAAACGTCAACGTTTAGACATTGATTTAAACATGTGTTTACAAGAGACTAGTGTGGTAAAATAGCTTCCGTACATGTGTGAAGTTAAGTCTGTATCCAATTTTTCAACTCCTGTCATGACCATGTATAGCCAGTAAACCCAGTAACTTTCATAAGATACACACAAGGATTCCAGAAGGAGACTGTTCCTGATTATTAATAATTGGGGTTATCAGTTTGTTTTATGTCACCCAAAAGGCATTTATTCACAATTAATTGAAATCATTTCGCTGACGGGCCTGGAGAGAAGGGATGTATTCTTTAATGAATTCATCTAATTCGGGTGAAGGTACATTGTCATCTCTTGTAATAGCACAAAAGGCTGCTTGGACAGGAGAGGTACAAACACTAGAAATAATATCCATCCTAAATACATACAATAGTGTACACTACAATATATGTTTATTCTTGTAGATTAAAAAAAAAAGAGATTAGTTTAATTACAAACACAAATTAGAATGACCATGGCAAACCAAATTAATATTTATTAAATTAAATTAATAATTTATTAATAAAACTTAGATGAAACCACAAAGTTGGCACAGAGTGGAGGTATGATTACAATATAATTTGCTATTATTTTGAATTAATTAATTTATTTATTGTAAAAGTAAGCAGTAAAATACATGTAGGTTAAAAGAATGTGACTGTGACATTTGTTTCTGCGACTGCTCCTGCTCTCTGATGCGCAAGTGAGCGATTTTAGACACAGAAGTCGATTCTAGAGGTAATATTAAATACATAGCCATTATAACATATATTATTACTCATCACAGTTACAAGAAGCTACATTATATTGCCAAAAGTTTTGGGATGCCTGTCTTTACATGCACATGAACTTTAATGACATCCCATTCTTAATCCGTAGGGTTTAATATAGAAATGGGCCACCCTTTGCTGCTATAACAGTTCATCTCTTTTGAGAATGCTTTCTGGAAGGTTTAGGAGTGTGTTTATGGGAATTTCTGACCATTCTTCTGGAAGCGCATTTGTGAGGTTTGGCACTGATGTTGGATGAGAAGGCCTGGCCCGCAGTCTCTACTCTAATTCATCCCAAAGGTGTTCTATTGGGTTGAGGTCAGGACATTCAAATTCCTCCACACCAAACTCGCTCATCCATGTCTTTATGTACCTTGCTTTGTGCACTGGTGCGCAGTCATGTTGGAACAGGAAGGGGCCATCCTCAAACTGTTCCCACAAAGTTGGAAGCATGACATTTTCCAAAATGTTGGAAATCAAAATGTTGAAAATCTTGGTATGCTGAAGCATCAAGAGTTAATTTCAAATGGAACTAAGGGGCCAAACCCAACCCCTCAAAACAACCCCACACCATAATCCCCCCTCCACCAAACTTTACACTTGTCTGACTTCATTGTGCCAAGTACCATTCTCCTGGCAACTGCCAAACCCAGACTAGTCTATCGGATTGCCAGACAGAGAAGCGTGATTCATCACTACAGAGAACACGTCTCTACTGCTCTAGAGTCCAGTGGCGGTGTGCTTTACACCACTGCATCCCACGCTTTGCACTGCATTTGGTGATGTAAGGTTTGGATGCAGCTGCTCGGCCATGGAAAGCCATTCCATGAAGCTCTCTGCGCACTGTTCATGAGCTAATCTGAAGTCCACATGAAGTTTGGAGGTCTGTAGCTATTAACTCTGCAGAAAGTTGGCGACTTCATGCAGCATGCGCTGACCCGGCTCTGTGATTTTACGAGGCGTAGCACTTCGTGGCTGAGTTGCTGTTATTCCCAATTGCTTCCACTTTGTTATAGGCCTAATACCACTAACAGTTGACCGTGGAATATTTAGTAGTGAGGAAATTTCACAAATGACTTATTGCACAGGTGGCAACCTATCATGGTTCCATGCTAGAATTCACAGAGCTCCTGAGAGCGACCCATTCTTTCACAAATGTTTGTAGAAGCAGTCTGCATGCCTAGGCCTTTATGGATGGGTCATGTTCCCACTGCGGGAACATGACCTTCGCGGTGCTGCGATCGAGACTCGAGGATCTTCGTAAAGAAGTGAGAGTGCCCTCTGCCACACCCCAATCTACCGTCTCCGCGAGAGGCGGTACTTTGGCTGGTGGCCAGGGTGATCTGAGGGTGACGGTGTGGAACAAAGCCCTGACGATCGCGCCTCGGGCCACACCCCCTTCTTGCGCACCGCAACCCGTGAGCGTTCAGGCTCGCAGCGTCACAAGGTGGGCTCAAGTCCTCCGAGGATGATGACTCGGCTGTGCTGCCGCCCTCGGGTGTGCCAGCATTGCCCGAGTCGGACTCGGAGCTGACAGTGGCTGGATGATTGTTTTTTGGGAGCGCCGCGCGCTGACACCCGTCAGTCCCCGCCCCCAATACCTTTCTTCCCCGAGCTGCATGAGGAGGGTGCGCGGTCCTGGAAGTCCCTGCTGTCTTCCCGTGACCATTCGGCGGCCTCCTCCGCCTTCTCTACCCTCGATAGGGCCGCGGTCAAAGGGTACACTGGGGTCCCCCCAGTCGAACGTTATGTTGAGATGCAACGGTGTCCTCAGTTCGCTTCGACCTGGCGTGGCGACCCTAAGCACCCCTCCAAAGCCTGTAGATTCACATCAACATTGGTGGCGCAATCCTACAGACCTGCGGGGCAGGCTGCCGCCTCGTTCCATGCCATGGCAATTCTGCAGGTCTACCAGGCCGGGTTGCTCAAGGAAATGCACGAGGGTGGAGCTGATCCAGGGCTCATGGACGAGCTTCGTGCCGCCACCAACCTCGCTCTCCGGGCGACTAAGGTGACCACACACTCCGTGGGCCAGTTGATGTCCACAGCTGTGGTCCAGAAGCAACACCTGTGGCTAAACCTGGTTGATATGCGGGACTGCGAGCGGACACGGTTCCTCGACGCCCCCATATCCCAGGCTGGCACAGTTGTCTCAGCCTCCTCGCCACCGAGGGCGCCCTCCTAAGGCTCCCGCCCCTCCCGCCCGGCCCCAGCAGCAGCCTTCACCCGGGCCGGGTCGTGGAGGACGCCGAAAGAAGACGCCCCAGTCTACCCAGGCAGCCCCGCTAAACGCCAGGCCAAGCGGCGCTCCTGATGCGGACGGCTCAGGGATAAGAAGTTATTTCCAGGAGATGGCAGCAGGGCCACTCCTTCCCCCGGTGGAGGACCGGGGGAGAATCTTTTGTTCAGCTGGCCCCAGGGTCATCAGCACCCTGATGTGGTCAAAGAAAGAACTAACACTCACATCCCTGAGCCCCCAGAGACCGGTGACGGCAGTGTGCGCTGCCCCCGGGCCACGCCACTCTCGTCCCTCTCTGTTGCCAGCCTCCTCTCAGAGCAGACCCCAGTGGAACGCGCCTTTCCCTGGTCTCCTCTGTCAGGATGCAGCTGCTGACTGTGCCCCCACACCGGGATACTATGCCTCCCACGTCCGGGCCAGTCACACTGCCTCGCTGCCCCACCCTGGGTACGTCTGTGGTCCGAATGACCCCGCTGGTGCAGTTCCTGGGAGCCTGGCTACAGCTTTCGGGACTGTCCCAATGGGTCTCCCAATCAGGCTCGGCTACGCGATTCAGTTCGCGCAGGCTCCTCCCCGCTTCCGGGGAGTCCGCTACACCATGGTCGGGCCCAATGCCCCTGTCATGCATGCGGAGATTGCCAGCCTACTGGCGAAAGGTGTGATCGAGCCGGTCCCTCCAGCCGAAATGAAGTCCGGCTTCTACAGCCCCTACTTCATTGTTCCCAAGAAATCCGGTGGGTTACAACAATCCTGGACCTGCGTGTCCTGAACTGATCCCTTCACAGGCTTCTGTTCAGGATGTTGACAGCGAACCGCCTTTTCGAAATGCGTTTGTCCAGCCGATTGGTTTGCAGCCATCGTCCTGAAGGACGCCTACTTCCATGTCTCCATCCTACCTCGACACAGACCGCTCCTACGGTTTGCTTTCGAGGAGCGGGCATATCAGTACGCGGTCCTCCCATTCCGAGGCAGCCCTTGCACCACTTAGGCAGCATGGGGTTCACATCCTGAACTACCTCGACGACTGGCTCATTCTGGGCCACTCTCGAGAGCAGGTGTGCGAACACCGAGATCTAGTGCTCCAGCACTTAGCCCATCTGGGCCTTCGGGTCAACTGGGAAAAGAGCAAACTCTGCCCAGCGCAGAGGATCTCTTTTCTCGGTATGGACATCAACTCGGTCGCCATGTGCGCGCAGCTTACGAGCGAGGTGAGTGTCAGCTTACTTCAGACACTCACCCCATGGTCGAACCTCAGCTTTCTACGGGCTGGTGTGCCCTTAGAACGAGTTTCCAGGCATGTTGTTGTATCAACAGATGCCTCCACCACGGGCTGGGGTGCCATCTGCAATGGACAAGCAGCCGCGGGCTCCTGGACAGGACCCCAGCGCCTTCTGCATGTCAATTGCCTCGAGTTGCTGGCAATAGGGTTCGCCCTGCACAGCTTCCGAGCATTGCTGAAGGGTCAACAAGTACTAGTCCGGTCAGACAACACGGCCACAGTAGGGTACATCACCTGGGTGGTCTATCATCCCGCAGTATCTCTCAACTCGCCCGCCATCTCGTTCTATGGAGCCTCCCCGGAGAATGGAGACTCCATCCCCAGACGGTCCAGCTGATTTGGGAACAGTTTGGCGATGCACAGATAGATCTGTTTGCCTCCCACGACTCTTCCCATTGCAGCCTGTTCTATTCCCTGACCGAGGGCACACTGGTGACACCACCTCTGGTGGTGGCTACCATCACTTCCGCTAGGGCAGAGTCCACTCGGCATGCCTATGCGTTGAAGTGGAACCTCTTCGTCACCTGGTGTTCTTCCCGCCAAGAAGACCCCTGGAAATGCCTGATCGGGTCCGTGCTCTCGTTTCTCCAAGAAGGGTTGGAACGAAGGCGGTCTCCTTCCACCCTAAAGGTTTTTGTGGCCGCTATATCAGCCTACCACGACCTTGTTGAGAACAAACAGGTAAGCAAGCACGACCTGATCATCAGGTTCCTGAGGGGAGCCAGGAGATTACATCCTCCTCGTGCTCCCCTCGTACCCTATTGGGACCTCGCAGTAGTTTTAGATGCTCTGCAGAGGGCTCCCTTTGAGCCTTTGTGGTCAGTAGATCTTAAGTTCCTGTCTATGAAGACAGCGCTCCTGATCGCTTTGGCCTCCATCAAGAGGGTAGGGGACCTGCAGGCATTTTCAGTTGACAAATCGTGCCTGGAGTTCGGGCCGGGCAATTCTCATGTGATCCTGAGACCCCGGCCTGGATTTGTGCCCAAGGTTCCCACCACTCCGTTCAGAGATCAGGTGGTGAACCTGCAAGCGCTGCCTTTGGAGGAGGTAGACCCAGCCTTGGCACTGCTCTATCCAGTACGCGCTCTCCGCGCCTACGTAGACAGGACGCAGTGTTTCAGGACCTCAGACCAGCTCTTTGTCTGTTATGGTGAGAAGCTGAAGGGAAAGGCTCTCTCAAAACAGAGGTTGTCTCACTGGATAGTGGACGCCATTGTTTTGGCTTACCAGATGCTGGGGCGTCCATGCCTCCTCTTGGGCTTTAGCGCATGGCACTTCGCTAACAGACATCTGCAGAGCTGTAGGCTGGGCAACACCCAACACATTTGCAAGATTCTACAATCTTCGAGTGGAGCCTGTGTCCGACTATGTACTCACCTCCACAAGTGGCCGGTAATGGACTAGGCTCAGGTGTCTTCGCTTGCTCGCCATTCCACTCCACGGACTGGATACATGCAATATTTTCCTCAGATGAGCTTCCCGGAAGCCCTGAGTTCCTCCAGCACTGTTTACGCTGACACCAGTAAGTCTGCCCTTTCGAGCCCAGACCCTTGTGTCAGGCCAGGTGCCTCCGTGTGCATGGTTCCCCTCCGGCGACCCCCACACGTGTATTCCACCGTAAGCCTCCTTGAGCAGGTGTGTTCCCTTGGCAAGCCCTTGCCTCCCTGGGGTTAAAAATCCAGCTTCGGCTGGTTCCCCAGAGTTCTCCAAATGCAGCCTTCAGCGGGTCGTATGTGTACTCTCTAAAGGCCAATTTATACTTCTGCGTCGAGTGCACGCAGAGGGTACGGCGTACCCTACGCATAGACGCGTTGGATACGCCGTACCCTACGCCGTAGCCTGACGCGCACCTCTCCAAAAATGTAACAACGCGTCAATTCTACGCGGACCGCAAGCGCTGTGATTGGTCTGCCAGAACCCTTCCCTCAGGTCAATAAATAAATAACAAATCTGCGATAGGAGTGTGTGTGTGTGTGTCCAGAAATTGGATGATAGTTCCTTACGTCTGCTATAACACACTATTTTGCAGTCCAGCGATTCTTTATGGTAGTAAATAAATACATAGATCCGCTGAATATAGTTTATTTATTTTCTCATTAAAACCAAAGATGTTAATCAGTAATTGTATATCAAGAACAGGGACACATTAGGGTATATTTCGTGAATGAAGTCTCCGCAACAACAATCGCTTGCTGAGCCACCGCTGCTGAAAACAGCGGCCACGAGCTCCGCATGGTTTCACAAATGCATTCCAGCGCCAGATCGCCTTATTTAACTTTATTAATCAACTAGAGATGCTTAATTTGTATTAGATACAACAACTCAAGCTGCAAGAAAAGCCGCTCTCTCACTGCTGCTGATATTCCGACATGAATGTACAGATTCTACACATCAAGCTGCTTCTTCTTCGGCTGTTGTCTTGATTACACCAACATGCCCGAGGACACTGTCTTCTAGTGTCTGCATGTGGAATTGCACATTGACGCAGACAACAGCGCAGAAGTATAAATGCTCACGACGGCGTCGGCTACGCGCGTAGCCTACGGCGTACACTACGGCGTACACTCGACGCAGAAGTATAAATGGGCCTTTAGTCCTCCCTATGGGTAGGCATCTTGGTGCATACTCCCCACCTGGAATGTACTTCCCAGTGTACCTTGGTATTCCTGTGATATGTGGGAGTCCTACGTCCGTACTAGTCTTACAACAGGGCACTAGCACTTACGCAGGGCACTGGAAGACAGCTAAGTGGCGTTTCTACATTGGGACCCCCATTCGTCAGTCACTGGCGTTACTCGGAGTGACTGAACGAAAGGGAACATCTCGGTTACGTATGTAACCCTCTTTCCCTGAGGAGGGAACAGAGACGTAACGTCCCTCTGCCACATCCGCTGGAACGGCCGGGAGTTCAGTCTTGACATAATAATCATAACCAGAAGCTTACAACATAATAACAACATGAAAGGAAAGACTTTGGGTTGTAAAGTTGAGTCTCATTAAACTAAATTAAAATTGGTATTAATATAATATCATATCATATAAATATCTAATAATAATATAATATAAATAAATAAATATTTTTGGAATACTTTTCATAGCTAAAGCTGACGTGTTCAACATAAACTGCTTTACTTGTCAGCAAATTTTTTATACTAATTCCTCTCTGACTTCAATTTCTGACTCAAGCAATGACATGAATTTGATGCAGGTCTAGTTGTCTGTCCTTTACAGCTCACAATCAACTGCTCTTTTCTTGTGCAATCCAACTTGTGGCGCTGAAGTAAGCTATTTCCCGTGAATGTGCAAGACTTCCGATTCATTAGCCACTACAGGCAAATAGATAAAAAAAAAAGTGCAATACATGAGTAAACTATTTGCGCTACAAAAAAATAACAGGAAGCGAATGACACCATTACAGTGCTTACAGATAAAGGGCACTTACTTTTAAGAGAGATGTCTTGGCAGGCATACCGGTTTTGGCATCATCATCTGCTTTTCTGTCATCTGTTAGCAAACAAACAGTATTGTCAAAACGTGCACAAACGCACATGCATGCACAACAATCAACGTGCCTGACGTAAACCTTCCTCATACTGCACACAATATCAGATGTACTGAGTGAAGTCATGCTCCCAGAAGGATTGTTTCACAGTTTGTTTTGGTTTTGATATTTAATAGAAAAATAACTCTATTACGAAAGAGACCTTTACACACACGCTTATGCTCTTCTATAAACTCTTAACCGTTACTTCTCTTGACATTGACCCACTGTGCAAACTCCAAAGACATAACCATACAAAAATCACATGTTCAGTGAGCGCATAAGCAAGGAATAGGGTTGGGTATCATTTGAATTTTAGCAATTCTGATTCTGCTTATCGATTCCAATTCTTATTGATTCCAAGTTTAGATTTCAATGTGTTAAAAGTCAAACATTTAGATATCAAACAATTCTGTGTTCTTTTTGCTAAACATTTCATTGCAGCTAAAAACCATGAACAAAAATCAGCAGCCTAAAGTAAACTTACACAAGGAACTTTTGCCTAATATAAATTTCAAACATTATTAAGGACAAGTACACTGTCAGTAATAAAATAACAACAAATAAACAAATGTGCAATAGCACAAATAAATACAACTTAAAAGCGACTATATATAATTTTTCGCCACTAGAGATCGCTTATTGAAAACAAAGGCGTTGCTCGATGATGCCTTGATTTCGCTGCGCTTTTATTATGCCACATACGACCACTTCCACGTCTTCCGGTCATGCGTATGTGAGGTAACATAGCGCTGATTTATCATATTAGATACATCTGAGTGTGTTGAAAGTTATGTTATAAAGCTATTCTGTGTGTTTGCTCGGCGGCGACTATGAGACGACGACTTGTTGCACACTGCAGTAAGCTAGATTGATATTAGGCATGGTAAAACATGGTACTTCGCAGGAAATCAAGAAAACTAAAATTTAAACAATAAGACTAACTGTGTTGAGGTGTATAACAATGATTAGTTTCCTGTCAATTAATGTATCCATACAGTTGCTTACCTGTCTAATAAAACACATAATATATTAAAGTGTCTTTGTTGTTTCCATGGTTTTTACAAAATAAAGCCGGAAATCGAGGGTAATATGGGTATGATGTCATTGATAGGCAATGCACAGACACGGTCAGTGTCCTAGTCAAAATGGCTTATTTGGGATATTGTAAGAATAGTAAATATATAACATTGTTCAAGTGTTTTTTGGATATTTGAATCCAAAAATCTTACATATTGTGCCTTTAAAAGATACAAACGAAATAGTTTAAAGTGTTTCAGGTAGGTCTAGTATTCTAGTAGGTCTAGTATGACGTAGAACTGCCACGCAGTAGGATTCGAAGCAGAAACGACTCAGAAAATAGTCGGAAACTCTAGATAGCGGTAAATGTTTAAAATAGCACTTATAGGGACATTCTGGCTTTAATAAAATGTCCACAAGAATTAGGCAAGAATAAACCTGGTGTCCTCCATCATTGCCATTCTTTCTGACAACAAAGCACAGAATATTATTGCAGTCAGACCGAATGCAATGATTGGGCGAGCATTTTTTGGTCCTCTGACTTCCACAGAAGATATATATACATGTTTTAATATGTAGACCACTTCTATTATTGATTGCTAAAAGTATGTTTCAACCAGTATATAACAAAAGTGTTTATAAAACAAATTGCCTACCCTACCTTTAAGACAAAACAGTCTATGTTTACAAGGATACTCGCCAAGACTGACATTTTGACTCACTTTGACTTTTGAGTTCATTATTCACAGCACGCACATAGAACGCAGACATCACTCATATGGTGTGCGCAAATGCTAAACTGAGTTCTCTGTCGTATCTTCTTGCACTTTGATGGTTTACAATCGCTCGAATGGTTACATTGGCAAGACTGAAATATAAAAACGATAAACTTTAATGATAATGTCAGCCATCATGACTGTTATCATCAACTGCTGAACATGCCCAGTTCACGTGAACACATGACTCTGCAACTGTGCATCGAGCAAAAAAGATCCGGTCTATCCGAAATGTGCACACATAAATCAATAAGGGGAAATCGAAATCCAATTCCTGATCTCAAAGGGCACCTATTATGCCCCTTTTTACAAGATGTAATATAAATCTCAGGTATCCCCAGGGTGTCTGTGAAGTTTCAGATCAAAATTCCTAACAGATCATTTAATATACCAATTTTTGGGTTTGAGAAAAATGAGCTGTTTTCTGTGTCTCTCCTAGAACTGTCAAATGCACACAAGGTTATGTCAGAAACACACAAAGTTCACATGAACACAGTTGGTTATGTCTGTGCACTTCTGCAGCTAGTACAAAAATCCTGTGTGTATATTAGATCTGTGTAACGTTACTAAAGTGAAAGCAGTGTAATATACCAAGTACCTACTGCTATATCTGCTGTTAATATGAGTCAAACAGAAGAAAACAGAAGAAATCAGAAAATCACTCATTGCTCTTGACTGAATGAACTTTAGTAGCTTTATTAAGAACACATTTCTTACTTGAATGCTGCTGTTGAATGCTCTAGCAAGGAGATAAACATGGTGGACTGTGAACAGCTCTCTGAGGGTGGAGTACACTGAGCGGGGTCTGTGAAATGTGACGTCACTTTACCAGGATTCTACAAACGGCTTGTTCTGAGAAACTGCTTATGATTTATGGGGATTACAAAAAAAGGAGTGGGTGGATTTTTACCCGTATAGGGTGGGGATACACCGCTCTACAGTAATTTGAAAGTAATTGCAGTACCAGTTTTGGCCGCAATCTTACATACATTTCCTTTAAGTATTCAATTCCCAACCCTAGAAGGGAACGTGCAAGTTCAATTTCAAATAAATTAGGAGTGCAAACAAGATGAAGAAATGTAATTTAAAAGGAATTATACTACTGGGCTGTTGAATGCTTGATTCCGATTCTAAAGTAGTTCCAGGCAGGTCTTGAACAACCAAATTCGACAAAATACAATGACCGAATAAAAATAACAAACAATTGAACAAAAATGACAATCTATTTCCAAGTTTTTTCCATGAAATTATGTTTTATTAAAGCACACTAGGGCACACTAGGGATGTCACGGACCCACTTTATATTAGGTGGCATTAACTATTATGTACTAACATTTTAATTAATAATTTGATACATTGCAATTATTGTGTACTTACATTTTTTTTAAATACCTGCATGTAATTACATCTGTAATTAATTTCTGTAGTTACATTTATAATTACACTGTTGACACTTCCCTTACGCCCTACCCTACCCTTAAACTTACCCACACCACCACACCTGTCCCTAACCCTACCCTTAAACTTACCCACACCACCACACCTGTCCCTAACCCTACCCTTAAACTTACCCACACCACCACACCTGTCCCTAACCCTACCCTTAAACTTACCCATAACCCCACACCTGTCCCTAACCCTACCCTTAAACTTACCCATACCACCACACCTGTCCCTAACCCTACCCTTAAACTTACCCATACCACCACACCTGTCCCTAACCCTACCCTTAAACTTACCCACACCACCACACCTGTCCCTAACCCTACCCTTAAACTTACCCATACCACCACACCTGTCCCTAACCCTACCCTTAAACTTACCCATACCACCACACCTGTCCCTAACCCTACCTTTAAACTTACCCATACCACCACACCTGTCCCTAACCCTACCCTTAAACTTACCCATACCACCACACCTGTCCCTAACCCTACCCTTAAACTTACCCATACCACCACACCTGTCCCTAACCCTACCCTTAAACTTACCCATACCACCACACCTGTCCCTAACCCTACCCTTAAACTTACCCATACTACCACACCTGTCCCTAACCCTACCCTTAAACTTACCCATACCACCACACCTGTCCCTAACCCTACCCTTAAACTTACCCATACCACCACACCTGTCCCTAACCCTACCCTTAAACTTACCCATACCACCACACCTGTCTTTAACTTTACCCTTAAACTTACCCACACCACCACACCTGTCCCTAACCCTACCCTTAAACTTACCCACACCACCACACCTGTCTATAACCCTACCCTTAAACTTACCCATACCACCACACCTGTCCCTAACCCTACCCTTAAACTTACCCATACCACCACACCTGTCTATAACTTTACTCTTAAACTTACCCATACCACCACACCTGTCCCTAACCCTACCCTTAAACTTACCCATACCACCACACCTGTCTCTAACTTTACCCTTAAACTTACCCATACCACCACACCTGTCCCTAACCCTACCCTTAAACTTACCCATACCACCACACCTGTCTCTAACTTTTCCCTTAAACTTACCCACACCACCACACCTGTCCCTAACCCTACCCTTAAACTTACCCACACCACCACACCTGTCCCTAACTCTACCCTTAAACTTACCCATACCACCACACCTGTCCCTAACCCTACCCTTAAACTTACCCATACCACCACACCGGTCTCTAACTTTACCCGTATCCCACCTCAATATCAGCAAAAGTGTTTTGCAATACAATATGAACACAGTAAGTACATTTTACTTATTTTTTTATGTAAGTACATAGTAGCCTAGTTAAGGACACCTAATATAAAGTGGGGCCGATGTCACAAGTACCGGTACTTCGGTACCAAGTCGGTACTGAAATTATTAAAATATGACGATACCAGCATTTCTGTAGTACCGGCTCCCGAGTATATTCGGGACCCGCAGCTGCGTTCAGTGGCTTCCGTGTTTATCTAAGCGCAGGGCTCCAGACTGTAGCCGAATATATACTAGTGTCTGTGGATATTAAACTGCAAAATACTATTTAAATATTACTCCTCCATGTTCTGCGTCTCTGTGTGAATGACGGGGCGCAGAGGCGTGTGACGCTCGCTGTCTTTGTAGTCTCTGCCGTGTGTCACTATCAGGTCACTATATACGAGGACATGAACGCATAAACCGTCCCTTCATGAGAATTTACCGAAAACTGTCATATCATGAACACAGACACTCAAAGGTCACGGCAACCCGTCAAAATAAAAATTCGGTTTAAAAAAAATGTAATTGAGAGAATATATCAGGCTACTGTTGTAGCCTACAGTAGATTTAGCTATAATACGTCTCTACTAATAATAATAATTATGCCTAGATGGTTGATTATTTTTCACTTGATCTTTTTTTATAAACAATGTTTACTATTAAACAGCATACAGCCTTTAGCCTACATGTTTGTATTATTTACTTACAATGATTATCATCATAAATAATAAACTTAATACATTTCATATTTTTTTTAAATAGTTAAATAAATAAAAAAAAACATTTAGCTGTGATAGAGTACCGTACAATTTTTATGGTACTGGTACCGACTACTGGAATTTTGGTACTGTGACATCCCTAAGGCACACACTTTTCCCGCTCTCTCTTTCTGCAGGCACGCACACACATACACACATACAGACACACGGTCACATACATTTGGAAACATACACACGCACAGAAAGTTGTTGTCAAAACTGCCCCGTGACTTTATCAATAAAATAACATTGCAATTGAAAAGCTACACGACATGGTAGTAATGTCGCTGTTTTTGAAGCAGCTAAACTTACAGTTTAATCAAACTTAGTTTCAATCAATCAATCAATCAATCAATTTCTGTTTGCCAGTCTCTCCCTCAAGCCTCCGTTACTAGCTCTTAAATTACAATACACAATTATTATTAGTACACTTATGGTTTTAGCGCAAAAACATACACCGATCAGGAATTACATTATGACCTAATATTGTATTGGTCCCACATTTGCTGCGATTACAGCCCTGGCCCATCGATGCATGGATTCCACTAGACCCCTGAAGGTGTGCTGTGGTATCTGGCACCAAGATGTTAGCAACAGATCCTTTAAGTCCTGTAAGTTGCGAGGTGGGGCCTCCATGGAACGGACTTGTTTGTTTAGCATATCCCACAGATGCTCAATTGGATTGATATCTGGGGAATTTAGAGGCCAAGTAAACACCTCAAACTCGATGTTGTGCTCCTCAAACCATTGCTGAACCAATTTTGCTTTGTGGCGGCGCATTATCCTGCTGACAGAGGCCACAGCCACCAGGGAATACGGTTTCGATGAAAGGGTGTACATCAGGGGTGTCCAACCCTGGTCCTGGAGAGCTACCACCCTGCTGATTTTAGCTCCAACCTCAATCAAACACACCTGGACTAGCTAATCATGGTGTTCAGGGTGCTAGATAATTACAGACAGGTGTGTTGTGGAGCAGGGTTGGAACTGAAATCTGCAGGACGGTAGCTCTCCAGGAGCAGGGTTGGACACCCCTGGTGTACATGGTCTGCAACAATGCTTAGGTAGGTGATATGTGTCAAAGTAACATCCGCATGGATGGCAGGACCCAAGGTTTCCCAGCAGAACATTGCCCAAAGCATCACTGCCTCCGCCAGCTTGCCTTCTTCCCATAATGCACCTGGTGCCATGTGTTCCCCAGGTCAGTGACGCACACACACCCGGCCATCCACGAGATGTAGAAGAAAAAGTGATTCATCAGATCAGGCCACCTTCTTCTTTTGCTTCGTGGTCCAGTTCTGATGCTCACGTGCCACTGTTGGCTCTTTCGGCAGTGGACAGGGGTCAGCATGGGCACCCTGACTAGCCCCATACACAACAAACTGCAATGTACTGTGTATTCTGACACCTTTCTATCAGAACCAGCATTAACTTTTTGAGCAATTTGAGCTACAGTATCTGTTTGATCAACTAAAATTAACACCAACATGTAAACACTAAAAGAAATGTAAACATTCAAAGACTTTTTAAAAGGGAGTTTTTAGTCCTTTTTTAAAACCATCAGCCGTTTGTGGAGCCCTCAGATGTTCAGGCCCCTAAGCGACTGATGACTTTGCCGAGAGGAAGCATGTAGAGAATGAATAAAATCGGTCCTAGAACTGAGCCCTGTGGTACCCCGCAACCAACCGCATGTGAACAGGACCTTGAGCTCCCCATGGTCACAAATTTAGATCTGTCTGAGATGACTCAAACCAGTGCAAGATGGTGTTATCAAGTCCAATAGAGTGATACAGTCGTTCGAGAAGTATACAATGGTCAACAGTGTCAAACGCTGCAGAAAGTGATGGTGAACCAGCATCAGCTGTCATTAGCAGGACATTTGTAACCAATAAGGGTGTTTTGTGAGACACACACTACTAAGGATTACCACTGTTGAAACCTTTCTCAGTTTGACCTCCCAGTTTTTGACTAAACTTGTCAATCAGGCCGCTTTCAAGCCGTGGGTTGATTTTACAGTAAAATGCCAGCTGACTTCACAAAAATGTCCCAACTCCTCCAGAGGCAATGATGTGGAAAAATCCTAAAACCTGCTTAGTTCACACATTCAAATGAATGACCTCATTGCAAAATACTCTACAGCAGATCAGAGAATAAAGCAATACAGCACACAGAAACTGTGATCAATCAAACCAACCCATAAAGCAGGGGCACTCTAATTACATGGTTTGGGGGCCACTTTCAGACCTAGCAAAAGTAATCATACTTTAAGTGGCTTAAAAATGTGTCTGTTCTTACATGTAGCTGTGGTTGTTGGTTACTGAACATTTCAAAATCACCTTTATTAAAGCAGTCATAAGTCATACTGTAAGTTCAAAAATGACCTTATTTACTAAACAAATATATTGTACCTTGTCTTCATGTGAATTATTAATTCATACACATTACACTTTGAATTTACCACAAAAGCCAATCATTTATTGTGATACTATTCACAATAACCAACAAAAGGCCAAAATTAATCATCTATTCCATGTTGTTAAAAAATAGAAACACTAAAAAAATTTTTTTTTTTTTTTTAAAGGTACAGGTCAATTTAGCCATCACAATACTATAAGTGAAAGTATGAAAAAGGATTTTAATTTTGAGACTGCAAAAGATGGTTTATCAGATTTATCAGTGTTACGGAATTATTAGCGTTTTTTTGTTGTTGTTTTTTAAACATATTTTTATTGGATTTTACAACAAATTTGACAAACAAACATTACACACTTAAGTACTAACAAACCAGTACTAACTTAAAGGGTTAGTTCACCCAAAAATGAAAATTCTGTCATTAATTACTCACCCTTATGTCGTTCGACACCCGTAAGACCAAATGAACAAATGAAGATATTTTTGATGAAAGCTGATGGCTGAGAAAGGCTTCAGATAGGCCAGATAACCCCGGCGCTACGTCATATTCTCACGCATGCGTCGTGGAGACACACACGGAAGACAAGAACAAGTTGGATAAAAGGTGTTATTTTGATTTTTTTTTTGCGCACAAAAACTATTGTCGTCGCATCGTAAGATTATTGTAGAGTCACTGTGGTGAGATGGACTTTGTAACGACGTTTTAAGTGCCTTTTATCGGTCTTGGGAGTATAAGTGTACTGAATGCCAATGGAGGCCTATCTGAAGCCTTTCTCAGCATCAGCTTTCAACAAAAATATCTTAATTTGTGTTCCGAATATGAACGGAGGTCTTACGGGTCTCGAACGACATGAGGGTGTGTAATTAATGACAGAATTTTCATTTTTGGGTGAACTAACCCTTTAACCCTCTGGTGCTCTTCGTTTAGGGGTTGCATTGGTCGTCTTCCCGGTCATAAGTAACCGGACACCTAAAAATTAAACTTCCTCCACCCCAGTAAAACCAATGCAATTTATTTTTCTTCAATAATATTTTTTTCTTTTTAATTTTGTATTTTGAGATGATTTGATGGTATTTTTTTATATTTATGCAATAATTATGGTCTATTTTTGCCATTGAAAATTATAAAAAAAAAAATTGTTGTAATTTTCTTTTTTTTTCTTTTTTATTATTGCAGTATTTCAGGTTAAAATAGAGACTATTTTTGAAGGCAGATTAGCGCCCTCTTTTGGAATTATTTAAGAAATCATGCAACCATGGGTGTAATCACTAGAGGTCTCTATGGAGAATTCCCTAGTTCTGTTTTGAACACATTTAATTATTTTTTTTATGGATTTGAATATATATTTAAAAAATCTCAAAGACTATTTATTATAAAGTTTTAGTCCTCAATTTTGTGTGTGTTTACATACCTAATGCTAGAAAAGTCACCAAGTTTCATATCATTCCGATGAAGCAGTGATTTTTTAAAATTCCAAATATGGTTCATAGGTTCAGGTTTTCATAGGTGTGTGTGTATAAGTGTGCGTGTGTGCGTGAATGGATGTGTCAATATCACACTCTTGATGTTATAGAGTGTCACCCCTTCACTGCTGTGTACTTTTTTCAGCAATGTGGCCGATTTGTAGATTGTACACACACAAATTCTGTGAATTTTTAAAGATTTCCCATTCATTTCCAATGGGGGTCATTTTTGACCGAAGAGCACAAGTGGGAGTATTTTTTTTACGACCACTTAGCATTAAATTAGACACATACTGAGTTACCTTACTCCAGAACTTTTGCATCTCCTCATATTCCCACACACAGTGAAAAAAATTTACCTTGGAGCTTATTACATTTAAAACATAAATCAGGAATACTAGGGTTAAATGTATTTAATCTCACAGGTGTGATATAGGTTCTCATTATCCAAGTAGTCTCAACCGAGTGTTTATAGTTTGAGTTTGTGCTTTTAAACATATTATACCCCACTCATCTAAAGAAATGTCTTTATTTAAGTCCTGCATCCATGCCTGTCTTTTATTTTCAGAACTTTCTTTATGATTCTGTCCCAGTATATTATTTAATTGAGTAATTAGCCCTTTACTGAAACAGTCTTGTGTAGAAAAGGTTTCCAATGTGGATAATGAAGGAAGTGGTTTGAAAAATGTTTCTAGGCGTATATGAAACTTCGACACTAGATTGTCAAATTACATTAAAATATTGTCTACATATAAATCTTTCAATCTAACAATACCCTTACTTAACCATAGTTTAAATCCCATATCATTTTTAGCTGGGCTGAAATATTCAATACCCCAAATAGGGGAAAAGCAAGACAGCAATGGGGCCTCACCGACAATTTATGAACTTCGGACCAGATCATTACGGTATTTTTCACAAATGAGTTATCTGTTTTTCTTTTTAGTTCTTTAAGGGGTGCTGAATGTAAAAAGCTGTCAAGTTTTAAGCCTTTTGCGGCCAACGTTTCAACCTGTAACCAAGGTATATTCGAGTCTCTAGAGAACCAAAACATTGCGGCCCTCATTTGAGCAGCCCAATAGTACCACAATACATTTGGTAATTGTAGCCCTCCTCTGTCATAAGGCAGGTATAGAAGGGAAAGTCAAAATCTTCAGACTAAATTAGAAAGAAGCTTACTCACTTTTGGGAAAAATGCAGGAGGAGGGGCAAGTGGTAAAGACTGAAAGACGTATACATATCTCGGTAATATGTTCATTTTAATCACATTTATTATTCCCATAAAAGACAGGGGCAGCGTCATCCATCTAGTCATCTCTTCAGACACCTTCAACAATTAAGGTTCATAGTTAGCTGAACTAAGGGAACTTATAATTCCTAGGTAATCAAAACCATTAACAGCATTAACAAAGGGGTATACTACTTTTGGCTTAATTCTTTCTTGTTCATTAAGAAACATAATTGAAGATTTTTCTTTATTTACTCTAAAACCAGAAAAATGACCAAACAGGCCCATAAGCTTTAAAAGGGAAGGTATTGATTTTCCAAGCTCTGACATATAGGCATCTGGCATTAGCATATAAGGCAATACGGTGTTCTAAAACATCTGTATGAATACCACGAATTACAGGGTGTGATCTAATTGCTATTGCTAGCGGTTCCATAATAAATTATTAGTATTAATAAATATTTAAACTTTAAACTAAAGGTGATCTAAGTGTAAAAATAAGCAGAAAAGAGCATGTACAATGAAATATCCAACGTCAGCCAATAAACACTGCACAACTTTGGGGTCAGGATTTTTTTTTTTTTTTAAGAAATTAATACACACTGAATATCATTTAGCAAGGACATCACGGTTTCCACAAAAATATAAAATATAATATTTTATGATAATAAAATCTCAGGTCTGAATATTAAAATAAGAAATGTTTCTTAAGCATAAAATCAGCATACTAGAATAAGAATGATTTCTGAGGAAGCGCATGACACCAAAAACCTGAGTAAAGACTGCTGAAAATTCAGCTTTGCAGAATATTACTGTTTTTTACTCCATTTTTTGATCAAGTAAATGCAGATTAAGAGCATAATAGACTTCTTTCTAAAACAAACAAAACCTGTACTGAACCCCAACCTTTGAATGGTAGTGTATCTAATATTTTCCAATAACATTTAAAAATATAGCTGTGAGCAGCAATTATCGGGGTTCAAGCCACTTAAGGCATTTAAGTACATTTGCATAAAAAGTTGTTTTATTTAGCTATCAAATGTAACCTTTAAAATCATAGAGAGAAAATTCCATTTACAGCTAATACGGGTATTTTACCTTTTGAAATATGCTTATTAAATGTTTAACAGTTATAGTCCCACCTATGGTTTGATCTCTATTTTAAATAATTATTTTGAATAAATGATAAAATGATTATAGCATCATTTACCATATTTTTCCATGATTTACCATAGATTACCATGATTTAATATTATTAGTATTAGCATGATTTAAGAACATTGCTAGCATTGATGTGATGTCTCAGTACAAATGAAGTGGTAAACCTTAAAAAAATGTGATTTTATACAATTCATATATTCAACTATATTAGGGAGCAGAATGGGCCAATGAGTGGTCTTCTGCTGCACTATGGTGGTTTTATGGTAATTGTAGGGAACATGTAATAAGCACATTTTCTATGTTAACTCCTTTAAACATGCTTACACACATACACATTTTGTTGGATAAGTCTATTATAACTATTCACATCCTTTACTGTGGGAAAGTATAACAAAACACTGTGGGACGAATATTTTTTTTCCTTCAAATTGTATTTAACACAGTTTGTTCTTGTTATTAAACTTAGTAAGGCGCGTCAAGTTTGGTTTATTTGAATAGCGCATTTCACACACACACACACACACACACACACACACACACACACACGCCGGTGATTTTAGTTTCGTTTTCTCTGGCAGTGAATAATCAAACAATGCCTAAATGTCTTCTTGACTTTGAGGAAGATAAAATCCGCTCTTCAGACATTTTACAAACAGTGTTGCCTTGCAATATCAGGAAAAAACATGAAGATGAAGATATTCGAGAAGGTCTATCCAGCTTGTGTCCCATTCCTCTCAAAGCGCAGAGCGGTAGGCTATAGCCTATGACACATCTTTGCGGGGAAATAGTATGAATCAAATATTTTTCTAACTAATAATTAATTTTCTTATATTCTTGAGGTAACCATTATTTACTGAAAATCGTTTAAATGTTTTATAGGCTGTGTTGTTTCACTAACGGAAGTGCTAAAATAAACACGCATGCTTATGATGTTTCAGCCTCAAATGATTTCAAAATGTAGGCTATATATATATATATATCTGGCATAGACTACAGTATTTAAAATAGCATATATGCATTAGTTACATTCTCAATTTAATTTACAGAGCAATCCCTGCTAAGTTTTTAGTTTAACTAGGCTAATACTATAAAAGCGGATTAGTGTGTGTCGCACTCGCAACGGGGGCGTGGCATCACGATGATATCGTCCATCGGCACAACCCTAGTTTCTAGTAGGCCTATAAATATATCTAAAAAATCTTAAATCAAGATGAATTTACTAAATAAGTTAAATTACATTAGATATTTTGTCTTCTTTTCTGGAAAATAAAATGAAATTGAAGTGAGTTTTTGGTTAAAACAAGCAAATATATCTGCCAATGGGGTAATTCTGTTTGGAATCTTATTATTTATTCCAGGCATATTATTTTTCTAATCCATTGGAAAATAATTTTGTTTGTTTCAAGCAAAAACTCAATTCATTTAGATTTTTCCCCCCAGGAATCAAGAACAAATATGTAATTTTCCTCAGTAAAAGCATCTTGATTTAAGAATTTTTAGGTATTTGGACTGGAAAAAAGACAGAAATACCAAGTAAGAAAAGTATTTTTTGTAGTGTGGTTTTACCTGTGGTGATCTAAATAGAGCACTTATTACATTTAAATAAGAATAGAGTTCTAACTCAGTAATAATATTTACATTTCACCCATTAAAACTTTTTGGTTGATGAAAGTTTTACAGATATTGTTAAATATCTATACATTTCCTGTGTCCTATCTCAAGCTACTCTACTGTCAGCTCAAGCTTTTGTCAAATCTGTCATGTTTCCAAGAAACAAAACATGTAATATACATGTTTTGTTTCTTGGACAAAAAGCTTGAGCTGACAGTAGAGTAGCTTGAGATAGGACACAGGAAATGTATAGATATTTAACAATATCTGTAAAACTTTCATCATTTATTTATTTATTTATTTATTTATTTATTTATTTATTTATTTATTTATATATTTATATATATATATATATATATATATATATATATATATATATATATATATATATATATATATATATATATATATATATATATATATATATATATGTATGTCCACAACATCTAGCCCCCTTCAAAAAAAGTTTGGACACCCCTGGTTTAATCCTCTGAACATTGCGAACGGGTGTTCTGCTGGATTTTTCCTCATGACAGCGTGTTAGTATTGGTGTGACCGGTCTGAATTTCGCGCAGGGTTGCACATAACGTTAATTCTACTAATTCTCGCAGATTTCGCGCTCGCATCTGAAGCGCACATACACATACCGTAATATATAATTAGCTCCTTTTCCAGCTTATTAATGGTCAAATACACTCAAAAATTATTGGACATAACATTATTGTTTAGCTATTGACCTATGTTATCAAATTCCCTGTTGTGGTTGTCTCGATCGGACTAGCGGTTTTGAAGATAATCGCAAAAGTTTTGTAAGCGTTAAATTACACTGTTACACAAACCATAAGACAAAACCTGCCATGTTTGGTATCGTTGGACTCGGCAAGAATTCAGGAGACTAAGGAGGTGACTCCTGTGAAAAACACTGGCTTGAAACTTCTTAGGCTCCTTCAAGGCATTGTGCCGATGATGCAAACTGTGTTTTTTGAGATACACCAATGTTCTCATAGACTATCATGGCACCCTGGACAAAGACAAAGACACTGCATGCCACTTATTATCAGATTAATGGTTGGGTGTTGTTATAGCCATTTTCATTAAATTTTTTTCCGCTTACAGCGCCACCAAGTGGTCAATCGTAGCAATTTTTGTCATGTGACCGACGTTTCAGCTCATAGACGTGACCTGAGTTTAGTGAAAATATCGTGTTCTGTTCACAAGTTATAGTCATTTTAGTAAAAGTGGCCCCCGACACGTTGAATATTTTGGTTCCCCTTAGCGACCATGAATTGAAAAATCTATTTTTTTTTTCATAATTATTGATAGTCTCTCTCCAAAAGAACATTTCTACAGTGGTTTGGTTCCGAATAGGGGAAAAACGTGGGAGTAGTTCGCAAAAGTAGGTTTTAAAAAAGAAAAATTCTCGAAATTCACTGCCTGAAGGGCAAGCCAATCTGGGGCATGCATTTTGTCCGCCTTGAGCCAAGGCTTCCAATGATATAAGACACTTGAGCCCACGCCTAACGGTTTAGGAGTTATGAGCCATGTCGTACTTTTGCTCGCTGTAGCGCCCCCGTCAGGCCGATTAGGGCGTGCTTCGGTGACGCTGGTAGACGGTGTGAGTATTAATAGCCCTGAACGTTTCAAGTCTCTACGACTTACGGTTTGGTCTGCCCGATCAGTTTTAGAAGGAGAATGATGCATCATTTAGCGATTTAGGAAATTTAGCGATTACAATAGGGTTTCAGCCTTTCAGGTTTGAACCCCTAAAAATATTATTGACATCAAATAATATTGACAGAAAACAATGTGATGCAGATATATTCCCTCTACTCTATCGTATTTGGCCAGCTAACACCTCATCTATATTGTAAACAAGTGACAAGACAAAACTAGAAGTCATAATGAACAAGACGTCTAAACTGCAAACAAATGACACATAACAAAATCAAATGTGATACAACAAACTAGAACTCATCCAGTGTAGACAATTGTGTTAAACAAGGAAACTCAAATTCCAGATTGTGTTGTTCAGGCCACTCAGGGATCTGGGTCTACTTTGAGTATCACAACTTCGAACTGAAAAATCTCTCAGCGGAACATGATGGCTGTACACATGTGAACATCTGTGTGTCAGGCTGTTTGTGTGTTTCACTAGATTCTCTCCAGATGTATGTGAGTACATCACTGTATATCTGCTCTTTTAAAAGGGGAGAGTGTGGCACAATTGAAGCAAGAGAAAGGAACTCTCTGTTTCACAAAGGGGCTCTTTGAAACCAATGAAAAGAAATGAGACTTACCCCGTGGCTTCTGGGCTTCCTCTGCTTCCAGTGGACTGTGTGTGTGTGAGAGAGAGAGAAAGGCAAAGAGTAATGAGCTTATGACTTAATATGTGGCAAGCAAACAAAAGTTGACACCGCTTCACCTGAAACTCTAATCTCCACTTTGCCGTCCCTCATGGCATTTCCATTGTCCTGCTTAAGGCAGATAAGAATGGAACTCAGTGGTAGATAAAAGCATGAGATATCACACACTATACATAATAAATGCTTTTGCATCAGTAAACCTTTACTAAAGCACTAAAATTATAATTAAATAATTAAATCTGTGAAAAACAAATTAATTGAGAATATCTGAGATGAAACCATGAATTTAAATTGTTGTGCCTTTTAGTAAATTAATGCTTTGGGGCCATACGCTAGTTCACCCCTAAAAACAGATGTACGCAGTTATAAGCACGTTTTGGTCTGGAAAAAAAAATGCAAATGCAACTATCATACTATGGTTACATAAGATAAAAGACATCTAATATAACCAAATTATGCTTTTTATATTGAACAATACAACAGACATATGTTATTTAGTTTATTTATATTACTTAAATGTATAATACATTTATATGTATCTTAATACATATGAATTATATACACATCTATATGAGACAAATGTAAGATAATTCATATTTAATTACATTATATTATGTCATACCATATCCTCATATCATACCTTAAACTTCTCTAATATGCATGACTCAAGCGTTATTGTTGTTTGATAGACATTGTAGGGTGTTCCAAATTAGCGTATTTTGTCAAGTGAAGTGAACTTCAACAGATATCAGTGAATAGAGAGCAGTGAACACTGCGTAGGGACTCACAATTAATTCTGTAACTAAAGCCTATTGACTTTTTTTTTTTAAAGTGTGTGTATGTATATAAATTTACATATATGAAACGTTAACACGGGAATAGAAACTGCTAAGCAATTCCATTTAATGTCAGAAGAAATAACAGCACAAAATAGATCAATATAAAACCACATCTAACAGGAAAAAACATATTTTTATCAGACAGCTCACATGACTTGAGTCTTATCTACACCCAAGGAAAGCACAAAGAGCAATGAAGTGAGCCAAGAAAACCAGTTGTTTTTATTTTCCCTATGAGAGTTCACTAAAGGTTGTGTTACAATAAGACAATGCTCAAGTCTTTAAAGGGTCTGGCACCTTCTTATTTGTCAGATCATTTAAATGTAAATAAGTCAGTAAGATGTTTGCAATCCTCAGACAGTATTACACTGTCATCTCCTAGAACAAGATTGAAGTTGATCCCAAGATATGGAATAGTCTTCCATTATCTGTGAGGTCTGCATCGTCGATATATGAATTTAAATCGAAGTTACACTCTTATCTTTTTTAATCTTGCATTCCATTTATTATAACTTATAGTTTCTTTTTAACTCAAACTTAGTGATGTATTTTTTTTATTTTTTATTTATTTTTTATTATTATTGTTCTTTGTACAGCACATTGGTCAACTTTTGTTGTGTTTCTTTGTGCTTAATAAATAAAAAAATGAATGAAAATGAATGAAACAACATCAAGGAAACTGTTGATGAACTTCGCACCAAATATGAAATATTTTACAATGATTATTATTGTTGTTACTGCTACTATTATTATTAATAATAATAATAATTTAGGAATCCAAAGTGTTTCCAGAAAAGTACAAGATTTTTTTTTTTAAATACTTATTTGCAAATATTTTAAATTGTAATGACACGTTTAGTCATATTGTTTTTTGTATGCTTCTCCTTGCACTGTCACCTTATCGTGGTGGAGAGGTTTGAGTACTCGAATGATCCTGGGAGCTATGTTGTCTGGGGCTATATGCCCCTGGTACGGTCTCCCAAGGCAAACAGGTCCTTGGTGACGGGCCAGACTAAGAACAGTTCACAAGCCCTTTATGACTACAATGACATCAAGGACCGAGACGTCGCCCAGCATGGGGCCTGGCCAGGCTCAGCCCGAAGGAGTGACGTGGGGCCGCCCTCCTGTGGGCTCACCACCTGCAGGAGGGAGCGTAAGGGGCCGGTGCATAGTGAATCGGGCGACAGTCGAGGGCGAGGCCCCAGACGACCCAATCTCTGGACACGGAATCTGGCTTTAGGGACGTGGAATGTCACCTCGTTGGCGGGGAAGGAGCCTGATCTTGTGCGGGAGGTCGAGAGGTACCGACTAGAGATAGTCGGGCTCACCTCCAGGCACAGCTTGGGCTCTGGAACCACACTTCTTGAGAGAGGCTGGACTCTCTACCACTCTGGAGTTGCCCATGGTGAGAGACGGAGGGCTGGAGTGGGTTTGCTTATAGCCCCCCAGCTCAGCCGCCATGTGTTGGAGTTCCCCCCGGTGAACGAGAGGGTCGCTTCCCTGTGCCTTCGGGTCGGGGATAGGTCTCTCACTGTCGTGTGTGCCTACAGGCCAAATGGCAGTGCGGAGTACCCGGCCCTCTTGGGGTCTCTGGGAGGGGTGCTGGAAGTGCTCCGACTGGAGACTCCGTCGTTCTACTGGGGGACTTCAACACCCACGTGGGCAGTGACAGTGACACCTGGAGGGGCGTGATTGGGAGGAACGGCCCCCCTGATCTGAACCCGAGTGGTGTTCAGTTATTGGATTTCTGTGCTAGCCACGGTTTGTCCATAACGAACACCATGTTCAAGCATAAGGGTGTCCATCAGTGCACATGGCACCAGGACACCCTAGGCCGGAGGTCCATGATCGACTTTGTGGTCATATCATCAGACCTTCGGCCATATGTCTTGGACACTCGGGTGAAGAGAGGGGCGGAGCTGTCAACTGATCACCACCTGGTGGTGTGTTGGATCCGATGGCGGTGGAGGAAGCTGGACAGACTCTGCAGACCCAAACGTACTGTGAGGGTCTGTTGGGAACGTTTGGCCGAGCCCCCTGTCAGAGAGATCTTCAACTCCCACCTCCGGCAGAGCTTTGACCGGATCCCGAGGGAGTCTGGAGATATTGAGTCCGAGTGGACCATGTTCTCCACCTCCATTGTCGCAGCAGCCGCTCGGAGCTGTGGCCGTAAAATCTCCGGTGCCTGTCGAGGCGGCAATCCCCGAACCCGGTGGTGGACACCGGAAGTAAGGGATGCCGTCAAGCTGAAGAAGGAGTCCTATCGGGCCTGGCTGGCTTGTGGGACTCCGGAGGCAGCTGACCGGTACCGGCAGGCCAAGCGGACTGCAGCCCGGGTAGTCGTGGAGGCAAAAAAAATCTGGCCTGGGAGGAGTTTGGTGAGGCCATGGAGAAAGACTATCGGTCGGCCTCGAAGAGATTCTGGCAAACCGTTCGACGCCTCAGGAAGGGGAAGCAGTGCCCTACCAACACTGTCTACAGTGGAGATGGGCACCTGTTGACCTCAACTGGGGATATCGTCGGGCAGTGGAAGGAATACTTCGAGGATCTCCTCAATCCCACCGACATGTCTTCCGTTGAAGAAGCAGTGGCTGAGGACTCGGAGGAGGACTCGTCCATCACCCGGGCTGAAGTCATCGAGGTGGTTTAAAAGCTCCTCGGTGGCAAGGCAACCGGGGTTTGATGAGATCCGCCCTGAGTACCTCAAGTCTCTGGATGTTGTGGGGCTGTCTTGGCTGACACGCCTCTGCAACATCGCATGGCGGTCGGGGACAGTACCTCTGGACTGGCAGACCGGGGTGGTGGTCCCTCTTTTCAAGAAGGGGGACCGGAAAGTGTGTTCCAACTATAGGGGGAAATCACACTTCTCAGCCTCCCCGGGAAAGTCTTTGCCAGGGTACTGGAGAGGAGAATTCAGCCGATAGTGGAACCTCGGATTCAACAGTGTGGTTTCCGTCCCAGTCGTGGAACACTGGACCAGCTCTATACCCTTTCCAGGGTGCTGGGGGGTTCATGGGAGTTTGTCCAACCAGTCCACATGTGTTTTGTGGATTTGGAGAAAGCATTCGACTGTGTTCCACGTGGCATCCTATGGAGGATGCTCTGGGAGTATGGGGTCCGGCTTAGGGCTGTTCGGTCCCTGTACGACCAGAGCAGGAGCTTGGTCCGCATTGCCGGCAGTAAGTCAGACCTGTTCCCGGTGCATGTTGGACTCCGGCAGGGCTGCCCTTTGTCACCGGTTCTGTTCATAATTTTTATGGACAGAATTTCTAGGCGCAGCCAAGGGCCGGAGAGTGTCCGGTGTGGGGACCATACGATTTCGTTGCTGCTTTTTGCGGATGATGTTATCGTGTTGGACTCCTCAGACCAGGACCTCCAGCGTGCACTGGGACGGTTTGCGGCTGAGTGTGAAGCGGCTGGGATGAGAATCAGCACCTCCAAGTCCGAGGCCATGGTTCTCAGTCGGAAAAGGGTGGTTTGCCCGCTTCAGGTGGGTGGAGAGTTCCTGCCTCAAGTGGAGGAGTTCAGGTATCTTGGGGTCTTGTTCACGAGTGAGGGGAGGATGGAACGGGAGATTGACGGACGGATCGGTGCAGCTTCTGCAGTAATGCGGTCGATGTACCGTCTGTTGGTGAAGAAGGAGCTGAGCTGTAAGGCAAAGCTCTCGATTTACCGGTCAATCTACGTTCCTACTCTCCCCTCTGGTCATGAGCTGTGGGTCATGACCGAAAGGACAAGATCACAGATACAGGCGGCTGAAATGAGCTTTTTCCGTAGGGTGGCTGGGCGCTCCCTTAGAGATAGGGTGAGGAGCTCAGTCACTTGGGAGGAACTCGGAGTAGAGCCGCTGCTCCTCCACATCGAGAGGAGCCAGCTGAGGTGGCTCGGGCATCTATTTCGGATGCCTTTCGGATGCCTCGGATGCCTCCTGGATCCCTCCTGCCTTCCCAGGGAGGTGTCCCAGGCATGTCCCACCGGGAGGAGGCCCCGGGGAAGACCTAGGACACGCTGGAGGGACTCTGTCTCCTGGCTGGCCTGGGAACGCCTTGGGGTTCCCCCGGAAGAGCTGGAGGAAGTGGCTAGGGAGAGGGAAGTCTGGATGTCTCTGCTTAGGCTGTTGTCCCCGCGACCCGGCCCCGGATAAGCGATGGATGGATGGATGGATGGATGGATGGATGGACGGACGGACGGACGGTTTTTGTATGAAGTTTTGAAGGAAGTTCACTTTCACCCAAAAAATAAAAATGTCATTTAATTTCACATAATTTTCTCATGTCTTATGAAAATATCATAATGACCACATAGTGCTTATGGCACAGGTTTGGTGCCATGGCATTTGGTTATGAGCATTTGAGTAACATTCTAATCTGATTTTATATCTGCAACAGAGGGGGGTGATTATCAGTGTGTATCAGTGTGTGAGAAACAGACTAAATACAAGTTATTCAAATTTATGTTTGAATAATATATCCAAAATATATTCTTTTTGGACCTCAACAGCTCATGATCACCATGAACTGCTGCAGTCCTATTGTGTTCCATGGGGACAAAATACAGCATACGGTTTTGAAACAACATGAGGGTGAGTAAAGAATGTTGATTGGCTGAAGACATCATTCCAAAACACGTCCAACCGTGGCCCTGAACATAATATGTTGGGTCTTTGAGAGAGGTCAAAGGACTTGGATGCACTCATCCTGGCCAACAGAAATGGAGAAAGAAATAAAGGAAAAAGATGGAATAGGAAGTTTGGGAAGGTCAAACAAAGAAAAGTAGGAATAGAAGAATGAAAAAGAAGAGAAAACATAGGACAGAGCAGAGGAAATTAAAACATTTGATGAAAGAGTAGGTAAGGGGTTGAAACGCAGCATGACCCAACTCATTCATTCATAAAGAATGGCCTTGATATTACAGCAGCCTGCAGCTGAGCCCTGTTAGACATGCTGGATGTGTTTTCAGAGGACAGAATTACACAGGTACACATAAACCAGTTCTATGTTGCTTCCATCCACTACTAGTCATGGCTTTAGCACATCTCTATTGGGATCCATTTTGAAGAGATTCTTCTCATTTAGTATATCTCATATTTTTGATCGAACTCTACAACTGGTCAGGGTAGTCTGAGCTTTGCAATACCAACTATTAAAATAATCCAACACTGTATTTTTAACTTTCCTTTGCCTCAAGGTATTGGGTCAGATTATCAGCCCAACATGGCTGCATTTGTTATATAAACACAAAACAGATGAGCAAATAAAATAAAAAAATCCAACATGCTTTCTTTTAACTTATAACAGTCAAAAGTTTGGACATCCTCAAATGCTTTTTTTAAACTGTAATGTACATGCTGGTGCTGGACAGTTGTTGGCTGCATTTCCTTTATTATCCGCTCCAACCCATCCATTTTAATTTAGTTTTGAAACGAAATAGCATAAATTTAGATTAAGATCAAGTAAAAAGATTCAAACTTTTGTCAACGATGTTCAACGTCCAGTTCAGGTTTACTTTCACTTTACAAATAAGCCTACACAAACCAGATAAGACACTGACCTTTACAATGCAGACAACTAAAGTCTAAACAGTGATATGCCAGGACAGGACTGGCTGGTTTGACGTGTAAGGGCTGAGTCTGAGAATTAACAATGTCAACAAGCCATTCTCATGTTTGTGCTATCATTTATTCGAGAAGGTAATTAGTAAAATCCAAAATGTTTGTTAGTGTAGAAAAGTTAGTCTTGCCGGTTATTATTTCATTACAATTAACTAAATATATTACATAGAATATAATTAATATAATAAATAGAATAGAATAGAATAGAATAGAATAGAATAGAATAGAATAGAATAGAATAGAATAGAATAGAATAGAATAGAATAGAATAGAATAGAATAGAATAGAATAGAATAGAATTAATATAATATAATAAATATAATATAATATAATATAATATATAATATAATATAATATAATATAATATAATATAATATAATATAATATAATATAATATAATATAATATATTGAATAGAATAGATAGAAATAGAATAGAATAGAATATAATATAATATAATATAATATAATATAATATAATATAATATAATATAATTAATATAATATAATATAATATAATATAATATAATATAATATAATATAATATAATATAATATAATATAATGAATAGAATAGAATAGAATAGAATAGAATTAATATAATATAATATAATATAATATAATAGAATAGAATTAATATAATATAATATAATTAATATAATATAATATAAAATATATAATATAATATAATATAATATAATATAATATAATATAATATAATATAATATAATATAATATAATATAATATAATATAATATAATATAATATAATAGATAGAATAGAATAGAATTAATATGATATAATATAATATAATATAATAGAATAGAATTAATATAATATAATATAATATAATATAATATAATATAATATAATATAATTTATATAATATAATATAATATAATATAATAGAATAGAATAGAATAGATAGAAAAATAGAATAGAATAGAATAGAATTAATATGATATAATATAATATAATATAATAATTATATTATATTATATTATATTAATTATATTATATTATATTAATTATATTATATTATATTATATTATATTATATTATATTATATTATATTATATTATATTATATTATATAATATAATATAATATAATATAATATAATTAATATAATATAATATAATATAATATAATATAATATAATATAATATAATATAATATAATATAATATAATATAATATAATATAATATAATATAATATAATATAATATAATAATATAGTAAATATAATATAATATAATATAATATAATATAATATAATATAATTAATATAATATAATATAATATTAATATAATATAATATAATATAATATAATATAATATAATATAATATAATATAATATAATATAATATAATATAATATAATATAATATAATATAATGAATAGAATAGAATAGAATAGAATAGAATAGAATAGAATAGAATAGAATAGAATAGAATAGAATAGAATAGAATAGAATAGAATTAGCACC
>NC_137113.1:29661272-29673772 GCF_949357685.1 Gobio gobio
CAGTATCTTTGTTTCATGTTGACCGAGTTTGGTGGAGATTGAATAAATCGCCTACGAGGAGAACGTAAAAACTCAGACCCTGAATTACATAAATATTCACCTTAAAACCAAAATATCTGACTTCCTGTTGGTCGGAGCTAATGACTGTAAATTAGAAAGTTGTCCGGCTCGAAGAGAACAATATATGTACCGAGTTTGGTAACTGAAGATAAAACTAACCCCCCCACTTTTGTCAAAAGGTGGCGCTAGAGAGGCCCTCATCCCCGCCCATTTCTGATGCTTTGCCAATGTGTACTGACTGACATCTCTGATGTGTGTGTTGAGTTTCAAGCAGTTTCAAGCAATTTCAAGCATGCTAAGAGCCTCAAAACAGCCAAAAGATTATTAAACTTTGACACGTTGCCATGGCAACAGTATTTGAAATTTTAGGAATCCATTTCATACGTCTCTATCTGTCATGTTTTCACATTATACTGATGAAGTTTGAAGTAAATGGGGTGAAAATAAGATGGTGATTCAAAGCATTTTTGAAAGTGACACACTTCCTGCTGCCAGTTGGTGGCGCTATAACTTTGACTCACAAAAGTCATATCCATGTGATCGGCCTCTTACAACGAACACACAGCTGAAGTTTCATCCAAATCAGTCAATGTTTGCTGACGTTATAACACACTTCCTGTTTCCCTTTTCTCGCCATAAATTCGTTGCTTCGCCACGGCCAAACCATTTGAGATATCAAAAATCCGCTCGCAATTTAGCATCCTGGATATGTTCACTTGATGCTGACCGAGTTTGGCAATGATCGAAACAATGGCCTCGGAGGAGTATATTAAATTCCAGAGCATGGGTTTTCCGAACAACCGATTATAGCTCACTTCCTGTTGGGCTGACGCATAACTATGAGCACGAAAGTTGTTTGGCCCGATGAGGTCTATATGTGTACCGAGTTTCATACATGTACGTGCAAGTGTGTTTGATATATGGACCAAGTTTTCAGACCCCACTTTAGGGGGCGCTGTCGAGCCCCCCTGCCACGCCCGGGTACCAGCTTCAGTCCGGCTCTGATGGCCGCGCATTCCGACGCCTGTGCGAAGTTTCAAGAGTTTTCGAGCATGTTAAGTGCCCCAAAAGTACCCGAGAAGTCGAAAAACAAAAAAAAATTAAAGCTGCGAGCAGCGATGACGGGCCCAAGCCGGTGGCACCGCCACGCCGGTGGCATCAGCTTAACTGTGCACGGCAGGCAATATGCATTTAAACAGGAGAATATTTTAGAATCGCTCGAATATGCCACATTTACCGCAGCAACTGGTGCCACTATCACCACAAGCCACACCCATGATGTAATTTAAATCTAGATTAATTTTAATATCATAGGATAAAATAAATAAAAGTTATATTTTCCTGCTCAAAATTTTGTAAGTCCAGAAGGCCAGTATTTAATTCAAGGTGTTTGTAGTTCTTTTTTACTTATTCACACTAAAGTAGGGATGAAACGGTATGGAAATTTAACATCACGATTATAGTGACCCAAATTATCACGGTTATCAATATTATCACGGTTTTGTTCAAACAAGATGAAAGTGTTCAAAAAGAACAGATGCACACACTTAAAACATTTCAACAAGTTTTATATTTGAAATTAAACAAACAACAAATAACTAAAGCAGCTCTAAGCACTTTTTTAAGCTAGATGCTGTGGGATTTCTTTACTTAATGGCCGTCGTCAATAGCAACGCATAACGCATAAATAATAATAATTTGTCGTAAATATAATCTCTAATATTATCTCTGTAAATATATTCTCAATAAATATTCTCATCAGTGTTCAGCTATGATGCATTTAAATCAAGCATATTTTGTGTTAGAGCCCAAACAGTATCCAAGTGAAATAATGCATATCCATATTTCCATATGATTTGACAGTTTATTTTATTAAATATCAAAATGTGTGCATCATACCTGACACCTAGATGAACACTTTACAGTCAGTTTTATGACTGTCATTCTCTTTAAATGCTAGTGAAGTTTGGTAACGTTATACACGTTTCAATGTTGTATGTAACTTTGCAGACGGTCCCTAACTTCGCCAGCGTTATGCCAGTCATATCAGATGCGCTGTGGTTCTGCTGTGTTTTTTTAAACCATTTTACCTAAATCACCAAAATAATAAATGTTATATTTACCCATGGCCTTCCCTGTTATACAGAAATGTAATAGTTATCAAACCTTCCTTAACTGCATAAATAATAAATGAAATATAGATGAATCATCATTAAAGCTACAATTTTCTCTGTTCCCGTTGTTCTTTGATGAACATTAATGACAGGCATCATCAGTGCTCCTGTCACTTTAAGAACAGCCGTGGATCTCACGCGCTGTCCCGCGCATCTCATTTCCTCACAACTCTTTAAGTTCATTTAAGACGTTATTTAACTAATTTAAGACTCGAATATGAAAATACTCACAATCCTCTGTGTTATTGTTTGTTCAAGAGCAAAAGAGAACTCGATGTGAGCAGGAAACTGACGCGAGTCTATCTATGCGTCGAGTGTGTGTGTGTGTGTGTGTGTGTGTGTGTGTGTGTGTCAGTGTCCCTTGATTAGCTGACATGAGACGCATCCACACAGATAGGACACTGACACACACACACACACACACACACACACACACACACACACACACAGCATACCGCAGCATAGCCATACAGTTTAAGTTCACCTACACTTTATATTAATAAAAAGGTTTACAGTGCAAATACTGTTGTTGCATATACTGTGCATAAAATTTGAAAACATTTGCAAAAAACACCACTGTATCATTAAATTTTTTTTTAAACCTTTAAGTAACCATTTTTTAAACATCTATAAACATTACTTTTACATAGATAGACGGACCAGATATTCCTAACACTTTGGGAATACTTAAGGGTTACTAGTTGTTTTGTAAACTGTCTATAAACATTATCTGGATGGTTATTGTAAAGTTGCAACCGATGACTATAATACCTTGTTAAATAGTTTAATAAACAGTACCAGTAAAACGTGGGCAGTACCAGTCAAACATGTGGGTTGTCCTGATACTGTACTTCAAAATGTAACATTTGTAAAAATTGCCACAGAATAAAGTAATTGTTCAAGATCTATTGGTAACTCATAAAAATAATGTCATATTTGCATAAACTGTCACTACCGTATATATCCCGACACTAGCACATTAAGATAAGCTATGAAAAAAATAATGTTCCTCTGCCTCTTTCTGGTTAAATAATGTTTATAATAATTGTTAATATAGCATGCTATATTAACTATTCCAGGTTATTTATGCATAGCATAAATAATAGTTAGTAGAGCATGCTATGCCACTTTCATCAAAACCTATTACAAAGCTATAGCAATCTCATGTAATTTCGTCTTTTCGAAAAAAAAGTTGCTCTAACTGTTCGTTACAAGCAGCATTTGCCGTCAGGCAGGTAACGATAGCTAACATAAACATATTTTTGCTAGCCTACCTGCTGCAAACTTACACTTTTTTTGTACAAGACAAGTAGAGCTATTTTATCCAGTGTAATTTATCACATACCACTATCTTGTTTTTTCTTATCCTCCTCTTCCTTTCTCTATTTTCTTTTCTGGCTTCCTGAAGCATAAAATTCTGCTTCAAATCCGAAGATTTTGTATTTTGCCGCAGCAGAGATCGCGTGGTTGGCTGGCTGCTGTCAGCGACTTCTGAGAGGGGCCCCTTAAGGGGGATTCCGATAACAGTGTCATTGCACTTTACTGCATTGACTATCAATGGGGCGCTCACACAGTTTGTCGTTTCATTTTATTCTTAACCTGTCGCTGTCTTGGGGCCCCAGGCCAGCTCGAGGCCCCAAGCAATTGCTTGGTTTGCCTGCCTTGTCGCGACGGGCCTGCACACACACACACACACACACACACACACACACACACACACACACACACACACACACACACACACACACACACACACACACACACACACACACACACACACACACACACACACACACACACACACACACACACAAAGAGAGTTTAAAAAATAACACAACACTGCCACCCTTTAGTGAGGGGAGGGCAGACAGAGAATAAATATTCAGAAGAAATATATTAAATAAAATAAATATATTGATCTGAAAAATAGTATGATTATTTTAAAGCTATTTGGTTACATTTTAATAAAACATTGTTTTAGTATGTTTTTAAACACACACACATACACGTTGTAATACCAGTGTAATACCCATGTCATTATACAAATTTGTGTCCTCATAAATCACAAACAAGAGAGAGAGAGAGAGAGAGAGAGAGAGAAACAAGTTTTTTTTTATCCTGCTTCAAAACTAATACAATGCTGCCATCTTGTGTTCATTGAGGGGAGAGCAGCAGACACAGAGAATTTCTGTTCCCCTTTTTTGTCCTTATTTAATCCCTTGCCATGGAAACACCGTTTGAGATATCCAATATCCGTTCACATTTTAGCATCTTCAGTATCTTTGTTTCATGTTGACCGAGTTTGGTGGAGATTGAATAAATCGCCTACAAGGAGAACGTAAAAACTCAGACCCCGATTTAACCAAATATTTACCTTCAAACCAAAATATCTGACTTCCTGTTGGTCGGAGCTAATGACTGTAAATTAGAAAGTTGTCCGGCTCGATGAGGTCAATATATATACTGAGTTTGGTGATTGTAGATGAAACGAAGCCCTTCACTTTTGTCAAAAGGTGGCGCTAGAGAGCCCCTCATCCCCGCCCGTTTCTGAGGCTTTGCCCATGTGTACTGACTGACATCTCTGATGTGTGTGTTGAGTTTCAAGCAGTTTCAAGCAATTTCAAGCATGCTAAGAGCCTCAGAACAGCCAAAAGATTATTAAACTTTGACACGTTGCCATGGCAACAGTATTTGAAATTTCAGGAATCCATTTCATACGTCTCTATCTGTCATGTTTTCACATTATACTGATGAAGTTTGAAGTCAATCGTGTGAAAATAAGATGGTGATTCAAAGCATTTTTGAAAGTGACACACTTCCTGCTGCCAGTTGGTGGCGCTATAACTTTGACTCACAAAAGTCATATCCATGTGATCGGCCTCTTACAACGAACACACAGCTGAAGTTTCATCCAAATCAGTCAAGGTTTGCTGACGTTATAACACACTTCCTGTTTCCCTTTTCTCGCCATAAATTCGTTGCTTCGCCACGGCCAAACCGTTTGAGATATCAAAAATCCGCTCGCAATTTAGCATCCTGGATATGTTCTCCTCATGCTGACCGAGTTTGGCGATGATCGAAACAATGGCCTCGGAGGAGTATATTAAATTCCAGAGCATGGGTTTTCTGAACAACCGATTATAGCTCACTTCCTGTTGGGCTGACGCATAACTATGAGCACGAAAGTTGTTTGGCCCGATGAGGTCTATATGTGTACCGAGTTTCATACATGTACGTGCAAGTGTGTTTGATATATGGACCAAGTTTTCAGACCCCACTTCAGGGGGCGCTGTCGAGCCCCCCTGCCACGCCCGGGTACCAGCTTCAGCCCGGCTCTGATGGCCGCGCATTCCGATGCCTGTGCGAAGTTTCAAGAGTTTTCGAGCATGTTAAGTGCCCCAAAAGTACCCGAGAAGTCGAAAAAAAAAATAAAAAAAAAAAAAAAAAAAAAAACAAAGAATAATCTGAGGAAGAACAATAGGGCTCTGCGCCCTTTCAGGGCTTGGGCCCTAATTAAAGCTGCGAGCAGCGATGACGGGCCCAAGCCGGTGGCACCGCCACGCCGGTGGCATCAGCTTAACTGTGCACAGCAGGCAATAGGCATTTAAAATTGGAAAAACTAAAAGGACTATGTCAAAGTCATCTGAATTCACCACATTAACTGCAGCAGTTGGTGCTGCTATGACAACGAACCACAACAGCCACATCTATGAGATCAATTAAGTTTAAATTAATTTCATGTCAGATGATGTCAAAGGTCAAATTGGAACGAGTTCACAATACCATTCAGATGTTGTATTATCCTAACATTTCTCTTCATGTGTTTTTGACCTACCTTAGCTACCGTTTGTGCACCAATCTTATGCACCATAAAGCGTGCTTTCATTTCAATATGGGTGGTCCAATACATTTTTTTTTATAAATTTTTTTATAAATTGAGCCAAATCACAGTAAAATGCAAAGATGATTTTAATATCAGTGTCAGGTAAGAGTAAGATACGTGTCTACATTTTATGGAAGTTTATTATAAACAGTCACTTTTAGAAAACCATGTGAAATTTACTTTTAATACATTTAAATTATATCAGTAAATTATTCATTAAAAGACATCTGCATCATATGTGATCTTGGCAAACACAGCACATGACGTTTTTATTTCAAGTGATAGTTATTTGTGAAAGCCTAAGAGAGAGTGGCAGAAAGAAAGACATGGAATGTTTTTTATATCCTGTTTCAAAACTAACACAATGCTGCCATCTTTTGTTAATTGAGAGAAGGGCAGCGCACACAGGCACAATAGATTATTCAAAGAAATATTTATAATATATATATTAGTGCTGGGCATCGTTAACAAAAAAATTAACTAATTAATCACATTTTTTCTGTAATTAATCGCGATTAATCGCAAGTTTTTAATATTTTAATTTTTTAATATTTTGATATTGTAATAATTTCAGTTACTCTCCAAATTAATTTAGAAACAATTTAAAGACAGCATATTGTAAATATGTGTTGTGTTGTCATTTTTTATGAATGAAGGCCAGTATCACTGATACTAAAGTCTCTATGAAACATTAATGACGTTACATTACAGTATAACTGAAAGCTCCCAATTTCAACATTTATTAAGCTTTAAAAAACAACTTTTAATTTAAGTGAACTTAAAACAATCTTTATATAAACCCAAAATAATAAATGTTATATTTACCCATGGCCTTACCTGTTATACAGAAATGTAATAGTTATCAAACCTTCCTTAACTGCATAAATAATAAATCAAATATAGATGAATCATCATTAAAGCTACAATTTTCTCTGTTCCCGTTGTTCTTTGATGAACATTAATGACAGGCATCATCAGTGCTACTGTCACTTTAAGAACAACCGCGGATCTCACGCGCGGTCCCGCGCATCTCATTTCCTCACAACTCTTTAAGTTCATTTAAGACGTTATTTAACTAATTTAAGACTCTAATATGAGAATACTCAAAATCCTCTGTGTTATTGGTTGTTCAAGAGCAAAAGAGAACTCGATGTGAGCAGGAAACTAACGCGTGTCTATCTATGCGTCGAGTGTGTGTGTGTGTGTGTGTGTGTGTGTGTGTGTGTGTGTGTGTGTGTGTGTGTCAGTGTCCCTTGATTAGCTGACATGAGACGCATCCACACAGACAGGACACTGACACACACACACACACACACACACACAGACAGGACACTGGCACACACACACACACACACACACACACACACACACACAGACAGGACACTGACACACACACACACACACACACACACACACACACACACAGACAGGACATTGGCATACAGCGCGCTCTCTTGTGTCTTGTCGCGCTTGGAAGCATTTACATGAATAGGAGCGTGATCATGTAACGCTAAGCAAAAATGGATATAATAACGGACGCTGCGTCATTTGCGTTAAATATTTTTAATGCGTTAAGCTTCCGTTTCACGTTGACCGAGTTTGGTGGAGATTGAATAAATCGCCTACGAGGAGAACGTAAAAACTCAGACCCTGAATTATACAAATATTCACGTTCAAACAAAAACTTTCTGTGAAAAAAAGACACTTATAAACAGACACTTGTAGAAAACAATGTGAATTTTGTTTTAAAATAAATTTGAACTATGCCAGTAAATAATGAATTTAAAGACAAATGTGTCAAAAGTGATCTTTGCAAACACAGCACATGACCTTAAAGCACATGTATAGAAAACACACTCACACTCCTCTGTTTTAAAAAAGAGTTCTGTCTGAATGAGTACATGGAATCACGGCTGTCAGGTGATAAGATAATTAGTCCAGAGATGTTTTTTCAAGAATTACTTTTTGTAATTGCAATTTTTTTTAACTATCCACTCACCTAATTTAATATATATTTTTGTCATAGCTTATGATTATATATTTTTATTTTATTGCTCAACAGTAGTTCTCATCGCCGATGAGGTCTTTAAATATTTTGAGATGGTCTTAAAAAAGTCTTAAAAAGGTATTAAAATTTACTTCAGGATTCCTGCATATACCCTGCATATGCATCATACGTGATCTTGGCAAACACAGCACATGACGTTTTTATTTAAAATTAGAAAGTTTTAAATTAGTTAAATTAGATTAGTTAAATTAGAAAGTTGTCCGGCTCGAAGAGAACAATATATGTACGGGGACACATGAAATGTCTACAAATGTATGTCCTCAGAAATCACAGAAGCACACACACACACACACACACACACACACACACACACACACACACACACACACACACACACACACACACACACACACACACACACACACACACACACACACACACACACACACACACACACACACACACACACACACACAGAGAGAGAGAGAAACAAGTTTTTTTTTTATCCTGCTTCAAAACTAACACAATGCTGCCATCTTGTGTTCATTGAGGGAAGGGCAGCACACATGGGCACAATACATTATACAAATAAATATTTATAAAATATATATATATTCATCTGAAAAATAGTACAGTCATTTTAAATTAATCTAAGTTCAATTACCAAACATACAATCTTAATTTAATTTAAATCAAAATATTATTTTACAAGATATGAGACAATTTCTGTTCCCCTTTTTTTGTCCTTATTTAATCCCTCGCCATGGCAACACCGTTTGAGATATCCAATATTCGTTCGCATTTTAGCATCTTCCGTATCTTTGTTTCATGTTGACCGAGTTTGGTGGAGATTGAATAAATCGCCTACGAGGAGAACGTAAAAACTCAGACCCTGAATTACATAAATATTCACCTTCAAACCAAAATATCTGACTTCCTGTTGGTCGGAGCTAATGACTGTAAATTAGAAAGTTGTCCGGCTCGAAGAGAACAATATATGTACCGAGTTTGGTGACTCAAGATAAAACTAACCCCCCCACTTTTGTCAAAAGGTGGCGCTAGAGAGCCCCTCATCCCCGCCCGTTTCTGAGGCTTTGCCCATGTGTACTGACTGACATCTCTGATGTGTGTGTTGAGTTTCAAGCAGTTTCAAGCAATTTCAAGCATGCTAAGAGCCTCAGAACAACACTGCTACCTTTTAGTGAGGGGAGGGCAGACAGAGAATAAATATTCAGAAGAAATATATTAAATAAAATAAATATATTGATCTGAAAAATAGTATGATTATTTTAAAGCTATTTGGTTACATTTTAATAAAACATTGTTTTAGTATGTTTTTAAACACACACACATACACGTTGTAATACCAGTGTAATACCCATGTCATTATACAAATTTGTGTCCTCATAAATCACAAACAAGAGAGAGAGAGAGAGAGAGAGAGAGAGAGAGAAACAAGTTTTTTTTTTATCCTGCTTCAAAACTAATACAATGCTGCCATCTTGTGTTCATTGAGGGGAGAGCAGCAGACACAGAGAATTTCTGTTCCCCTTTTTTGTCCTTATTTAATCCCTTGCCATGGAAACACCGTTTGAGATATCCAATATCCGTTCACATTTTAGCATCTTCAGTATCTTTGTTTCATGTTGACAGAGTTTGGTGGAGATTGAATAAAACGCCTACGAGGAGAACGTAAAAACTCAGACCCCGATTTAACCAAAAATTTACCTTCAAACCAAAATATCTGACTTCCTGTTGGTCGGAGCTAATGACTGTAAATTAGAAAGTTGTCCGGCTCGATGAGGTCAATATATATACTGAGTTTGGTGATTGTAGATGAAACGAAGCCCTTCACTTTTGTCAAAAGGTGGCGCTAGAGAGCCCCTCATCCCTGCCCGTTTCTGAGGCTTTGCCCATGTGTACTGACTGACATCTCTGATGTGTGTGTTGAGTTTCAAGCAGTTTCAAGCAATTTCAAGCATGCTAAGAGCCTCAGAACAGCCAAAAGATTATTAAACTTTGACACGTTGCCATGGCAACAGTATTTGAAATTTCAGGAATCCATTTCATACGTCTTTATCTGTCATGTTTTCACATTATACTGATGAAGTTTGAAATAAATCTGGTGAAAATAAGATGGTGATTCAAAGCATTTTTGAAAGTGACACACTTCCTGCTGCCAGTTGGTGGCGCTATAACTTTGACTCACAAAAGTCATATCCATGTGATCGGCTTCTTATAACAAACACACAGCTGAAGTTTCATCCAAACCAGTCAATGTTTGCACAAGTTATAACACACTTCCTGTTTCCCTTTTCTCGCCATAAATTCGTTGCATCGCCACGGCCAGACTTTTCGAGATATCAAAAATCCGCTCGCAATTTAGCATCCTGAATATGTTCACGTAATGCTGACCGAGTTTGGCAATGATCGAAACAATGGCCTCGGAGGAGTATATTAAATTCCAGAGCATGCGTTTTCCGAACAACCCATAATAGCTCACTTCCTGTTGGGCTGACACATAACTATGAGCACGAAAGTTGTTCGGCCCGATGAGATCTAAATGTGTACCAAGTTTCATACATGTACGTGCAAGTGTGTTTGATATATGGACCAAGTTTTCAGACACCACTTTAGGGGGCGCTGTCGAGCCCCCCTGCCACGCCCGGGTACCAGCTTCAGCCCGGCTCTGATGGCCGCGCATTCCGACGCCTGTGCGAAGTTTCAAGAGTTTTCGAGCATGTTAAGTGCCCCAAAAGTACCCGAGAAGTCGAAAAAAAAAATAAAAAAAAAAAAAAAAAAACAAAGAATAATCTGAGGAAGAACAATAGGGCTCTGCGCCCTTTCAGGGCTTGGGCCCTAAAAAAAAAAAAAAAAAAAAAACAAAGAATAATCTGAGGAAGAACAATAGGGCTCTGCGCCCTTTCAGGGCTTGGGCCCTAATAATAATAAGAAACAGAGGAAGAACAATAGGGCTCTGCGCCCTTTCAGGGCTTGGGCCCTAATAATTAAAGCTGCGAGCAGCGATGACGGGCTCAAGCCGGTGGCACCGCCACGCCGGTGGCATCAGCTTAACTGTGCACTGCAGGCAATAGGCATTTAAAATGGGAAAACATAAAAGGACTATGTCAAATTCATCTGAATTCACCACATTAACTGCAGCAGTTGGTGCTGCTATGACCACAACAGCCACATCTATGAGATCAAATAAATTTAAATTAATTTCATGTCAGATGATGTCAAAGGTCAAATTGGAATGAGTTCACAATACCATTCAAATGCTGATGTTGTATTATTGTAACACTTCTCTTCATATGCATATCAGGGTGTCCACGGGGTCTTGAAAAGTATTAAAAGTTGATAAATTCATTTTTGGAAAATTAAGGCCCTTAAAAGGTATTAAAAAGTCTTAATCACGATTTTATGAGGTATTACATTTTGTTCAAGCTTTGTCAAAAGAGTTTGACTCCAAAAAGTATTCATGAATATATTTATTTTCATCCCCATAACTATATAAAAAAAAAAACGGTTTGCTCGGTCAGTGAGATCAGCTCGGGGCGCGCGCACCGTCTACGGGTGACGTCACATATTTTGCGATATGCGCGGTTAGGTGATGTGTCGCCCTCCACACATTGCGAAACAGACTCCGAAATGGGGAAATGTAAATTTGCGGACTCCTGGTTGGAGAAGGATGAGTTTAAACAATGGCCGCAGGGTTTTTCTATGGTTTTTCCTGCATAGCGGCCGCATCCGTCAAATTTCGTGCCACCTCTGTCTGTCAACAAAACTCAAGACAGGCAGTCCCTTGCTCAGATTAGGTATGTCGTGGTAATTAAATAATCATCAGAAATATATATTGTCACATGATCTTTCAGCAATCATTATTATTATTTTATGATTTGCTAGTACAAAGTCATCTAAAGCCATTCCATAGCTGAATGTCTTTCCTCCGCTGTAGCTGTCCATCATTCTCCGTTCAGAATTCAAACTGCGCGTCGCGTTTGGTTACAGTCAGTCAGCTGTTCGGTAAAGCTCACTCCAAGATGATATATTCCCGTTATAATACTTGATATGTAGATAAAATAATTTATCTTCCTGGAGTTTATCTAGCGGTTTCTGAACGATGTTGTGCTCGCCACCCGGGTGACAACACAAGGCATCACACGCACAATAACCGGAATTTAAAACTGTGAAGAAACGAATAATCAGTGACCTTTTGGACCGATATACATAGTAGACTAGGATTTGTGCGCTCAACGCTCATCGTCTCTTTATGCCGTGAACTTTTCAATGTGCACTTGCGCTGCACTGCGCCCTCTGACTCCATGTTGCTTTAAGCGCATCATTCTGCACCCGGGATGCGCATAATTCAATT
>NC_137113.1:29678772-29681272 GCF_949357685.1 Gobio gobio
GACACCACTTTAGGGGGCGCTGTCGAGCCTCCCTGCCACGCCCGGGTACCAGCTTCAGCCCGGCTCTGATGGCCGCGCATTCCGATGTGTGTGCAAAGTTTCAAGAGTTTTTGAGCATGGTAAGGGCCCCAAAAGTGCCCGAGAAGTCGATAAAATAATAATAATAATTAAAGCTGCGAGCAGCGATGACGGGCCCAAGCCGGTGGCACCGCCACGCCGGTGGCATCAGCTTAACTGTGCACGGCAGGCAATATGCATTTAAACAGGAGAATATTTTAGAATCGCTCGAATATGCCACATTTACCGCAGCAACTGGTGCCACTATCACCACAAGCCACACCCATGATGTAATTTAAATCTAGATTAATTTTAATGTCATAGGATAAAATAGATAAAAGTTATCTTTTCCTGCTCAAAATTTTGTAAGTCCAGAAGGCCAGTATTTAATTCAAGGTGTTTGTAGTTCTTTTTTACTAATTCACACTAAAGTGATAGTTTTTTGTGATAGTCTATGATACGGAAAGGGTTAAATTATCATTCCCAGAGAGAAAGGCACACACCCAAACTCACAGGGTGAGAGAGACACCCCCCCCCCCCCCACACACACACACACACACACACGTGCGCGCACACACACTCAAACACACACACAGGGTGAGCCTGAGAGTGAGGGGGGAGGGGAAGGACTGAGAGAGAGGCACTCTGCACATTGAACAAGATTCACAAGATTTTAACAACAAAAAGAAATAAAATCTAAATGGTGGGAGAAAGTTTTTTTTATTTCACTCTCTGAAAAAATTATTTTGAATATATTTGAAATCAATATGTGTGGTCCAATATAAAAAATAAATGACAAAATTAATAAATGGAACCAAATCACAGAAACAGCAAAGATGATTTTAATATCAGTGTTAGGTAAGAGTAAGATGCGTGTCTACATTTTATGGAAGTTTATTATAAATTTTAACTTTTATAAAATCATGTGAAATTTATGTTTTAATACATTTATATTATATCAGTAAATAATTAATTTAAAGACATATGCATCATCCGTGATCTTGGCAAACACATCACATGACGTTTTTATTTCAAGTGAAAGTTATTTGTGATAGCCTATATGAAAGGGTTAAATTATCATCATCAAGAGAGAAAGTCACACACACACACACACACACACACACACACACACACACACACACACACACACACACACACACACACACACACACACACACACACAGTGATAGAGTGAGAGTGAGGGAGAGGGGGAGGGGAAGGACTGAGAGAAAGGCACACACACAAACTCACAGGGTGAGAGTGAGGGGGAAGGGGAAAGACAGGCAGAGGGCATTCCATAGACTTAATGGTTTTTATTAGGGGTGTAACGATTCGTTTTAACAACGATACGATTCGTATCACGATTTGAGGTTGTCGATACGATTCAAGGACGATATTGGTTAATTTAGAACGATACGATCCGAAACGATTCAGTGACTTGAAATCGATTCAGTAACTTTTTAGCCAAAAATTGTGTGACTGAAATAAATATCTGGATACTGGTCAGTGCAGGTGAAGTTTCCTAGATTCCTGTTGTTTCTTGTAAGGGAATCCGGTATATCAATTAATTATGGATATAAACAAACAAGTAAACAACAATTAATGGCAAATGCATTAAAATTTTATTTGAATAAAGTGCAACCAACAGTTTAGGTTGAATTAACAGGAAGATAACCTTTTCTGCTCTCATTTTCAATATTCAATACATTTTCAATAAAAGCACAGTAAGTGCAACCAACATTTCAACAGTAGGTTAACCTGCTACTTCTGCTTTTGTTTTCCAACATAAAAATATTACAATATTAATATAAAAAATAAAGTGCAACTAACTTCTCTTCAGGTTTAATTAATAGTAAGTTTACCTGCTACTTTTGCTGTTGTTTTTCAACATTAAAATAATACAAATACAATATTAATATCAAAAATAAAGTGCAACCAACATTTCTTCAGATTGAATAAACTGGCTGAACCTGCTACTACTCTCAGTTTAATAAACAAACAATATTTAACAAAAGATAAAATGTAACCAACTACTCTTCAATGACTCTACAGATTTCTTTTTCAAAAATATCACCATGATCTGACCTCAGAACACTTCTCTGTGCGTTCACTATGTCGCCAGCAGTATTAAAAACTCGCTCTGCTGGCACACTGGTGTCAGGAATGCACAGGTAACAAGCAAGGGTTGAAAGTACAGGTAGCGCTTTCTCCTGGTGGCTTGATAATTTCTCGCTCGTTGGCTTCTCCTCTGCCATGCGCCATGCTATGTTTTGTTTTCTCAATCCCCGTTCACACCGCCAGCAACACGCAGCGACAAAGCGACACGATCCCATTCATTTCAATGAGCGCTGCTGCTGGTGCGTTGCGATGATGTCACAGATAGGCAGACTGAATCGAGTAACGTTTAACGCCTTTATCATTAAAAGTACTAAGAAAAAACATC